>NW_025534275.1:0-75000 GCF_020615455.1 Coregonus clupeaformis
ACGTCTGGAGGAAACCTGGCACCATCCCTACGGTGAAGCGTGGTGGTGGCAGCATCATGTTGTGGGGATTTATTTAGCGGCAGGGACTGGGAGACTAGTCGGGATTGAGGGAAAGATGAACGGAGCAAAGTACAGGGAGATCCTTGATGAAAACCTGCTCCAGAGCGCTCAGGACCTCAGACTAGGGCGAAGGTTCATCTTCCAAATGGAAGACCCTCTTTTACGCTGATGCTACTCTCTGTTTAATATCTATGCATAGTCACTTTAATAACTCTACCTACATGTACATATTACCCCAATTACCTCGACTAACCGGTAACCCCCACACATTGACTCGGTACCGGTACCTTCTGTATATAGCCTCGCAATTGTTATTTTTACTGCTACTCTTTAACTATTTGTTACTTTTATTTCATATTGTATTTCTTTATTATTTATTTTGGTATTCTTTCTTAAAACTGCATTGTTGGTTAAGGGCTTGTAAGTAAGCATTTCACTGTAAGGTCTACACCCGTTGTATCCGGCGCATGTGACAAATACAATTTGGTTTGATTTGATTTGATTTGGTCTTCTACCAAATAGGGCCATCTTCGGTATACCACCCTGACCTTTTCACAACACAGCTGATTGGCTCAAATGCATTAAGAAGGAAAGGAATTCCACAAATTAACTTTTAACGAGGCACACTTGTTATTTGAAATGCATTCCAGGTGACTACCTCATGAAGCTGGTTGAGAGAATGCCAAGAGTGTGCAAAGCTGTCATCAAGGTAAAGGGTGGCTATTTTAAGAATCTCAAATATAAAATATATTTTGATTTGTTTAACACTTTTTGGTTACTACATGATTCCATATGTGTTATTTCATAGTTTTGATGTCTTCACTTTATTCTACAATGTAGAAAACTGTAAAAATAAAGAAAAACCCTGGAATGAGTATGTGTGTCCAAACTTTTGACTGGCACTGTATATATAGACAAGAAAATACAAAATTAACACACAATAGGACTGCATGATATGGGCAAAAAATTGAATAGCGATTTTTTTAACCAAATATTGTGATTGCGATTTGATTTGTGATATACAACAGATCAAAACACTTGGGTGAACTTTTTCAATCATAGAAATATAATGATTTAAATTAAGAAGCAACGTTTAAAGCAGCATTGTTCTACTTTGGAGCAATCGGTTGACTGTTTTTGAACTAACAGAACAGCATGCAAACTTTTATCTAAAAGAGGGGAGGAGGAACTGCGCTGCTTGAGTGACAGGGGGTGCGAGGCTTTATGTGTGTGGGAAGCAGCAGCAAGAGGATAGAGGGAGAGAGACGACAGAGTAAACTATAAAAACGGACGTTACATGCAGCTGAGTGGCGTTTCAAAATATTGCGATACGGATATCTCTTGCGATATGGATATTGCACATGTCAATATTGTGGTTTCGATGTGAATGAGATTAATTGTGCAGCCTTAACTAATGTTGTCATGATACCATCATTTTGACTTCGATACTGATACCAGGTTAAGTATCACGATACTCGATACCATCACGATTCCACTGCAAAAGAATAAGGCACATTAGCCAAAGTCACAGAATGGCACTTCCAGACAGATAAACTACTGTTCAATCGTTGGGCATCTTTTGAGTCCAACATCATTACATTTGAAAATGTTTACATCAACATTTTTCAGAGACAGCCCTGTATGCATTAACTAATCGATTATACAGTCACACAATCAATTTGACTTTGTGATTACCAATCTAATTACATAACGGTAATAATTTATTTGAATGGTAAATCAAGATGTAGCCTAAACCTATTAACAATACAGGTGAATGCATATTCAATAGGAGCGTGTGCATGCATTGAGTTATTGAGCATGTTTTGGCTGATTTCATGGGGCTACAGATGACAAACATCTGTTTCCCTTCCATTTGGGACTTATTTTATTGTACTGATCAACAACATTTGCATAGAAGTAGCTTATTTGATAAAAGTGCAGTGTCTCATTAACCAGTAATGACGTCATTCACGAGGCAAAAAAACAAGCCCTATTCTCACACACACACATTTAATAATATTTGGGAGAGAGGTGAGATTAAGTGAATGAATAAAGTTTTGGTCGCAATCAGCTTTAAAAATCAGCATATTTTGCTTTATTGTTTATCACAAACAAAGTACTAGGGTAGTGAATTGATCTTATCTTCAGCTGTAAGCGAGTAAGGAAAGGTAGCCTACTGATGGGTTCTGACTTATAAGTCAAATTGCAGAGTCAATGTGCGGGGGCACCGGCTAGTCGAGGTAATTGAGGTAATATGTACATGTGGGTAGAGTTAAAGTGACTATGTTTTGTTTATTCCATATGTAACTCTGTTGTTTTTATCGCACTGCTTTGCTTTATCTTGGCCAGGTCGCAGTTGTAAATGAGAACTTGTTCTCAACTGGCCTACCTGGTTAAATGAAGGTGAAATAGAAAAATAAAAAAATAAACTTGAAATATCCTTAATCATGTCACGGAGGGAGAGAGGGGAATGTAGAATGTTTACATTCTGTCAGAACATGATGTTGTTATCCATCAGGTATCCTACGGAAAGGAGAAGGGCCATAGTCTGGTACAAGCCAACAGGACAGCCGTGAGTTGGGGAGGAGTGAAATATTTGGGACGAGGTCAGGTTAGATGAAGTGAGAAAAAACAGGCATCACTAAAGTCCTGTCTAGCAACAGAGATGTATTGGCTGTCCAGATGTGTGAGGAGGAGACTCAGCATAGGAGGAAGGTTTAAATACTAGTGTTTGTGTGAATATGTCCTTGTCTTATGCAGTTGTGTGACCCAGTGGGTGAATAAACTTGGTTTGAGCTTCACTAGCTCTCCACAGGTTTTTACTCTGTTTATTTAGAATTTAACATTACATAGCTGGAAGCTACCGGTATCTTCTTGCATTGTAAAGTATTCTAGCCTGTATGTTTGGACATTGTTTTGCAAACATCAATTTACAGAGATGGGACCAAGTCACAATTTTGCAAGTCCTAAGCAAGTCTCAAGTCTTAACCTTTGAGTCTCTAGTCACGTCCCAAGTAATAATGGGTAAGTCTCAAGTCAAGTCCCAAGTTCCACAGCTCAGGTCGAGTCAAGTCACAAGTCCCTAATTTTGGGTTTTGAGTCCTCAAGTCAATGTTTAAGTGTTTTATGCCAAGTTCATTGCAATTGCAATGCATCAGTGATTTTGGACCCACATGTTTTACAAACTGGATCCCTTTTTTCCCCCCACTACCACAGTCTTTGAAACTGAATGCAATGATTTTTGGGACTGATGATTCCCTGATGCAGAGACGGCACCACAGGTCCCAGAGTGGTGGGGCAAATTGTTTTCCCTGGAGCTTTTCCTAATTTAGTAACCTAATCAGGTATATATATATATTCAGGACCCTATCGGATATGACAGTGATTAATTGTAAAAAGGTTTTTATATGGGCAATGATTGGAGTGGGACCAGTGATTTTCTAATCAGGTCACATGGCTTAAAAAAATTTAATCTGGAAAAACCTCTGGCCCTAGGGAGGATGTGAAACTGCAACAACTGTGTTCTTGTTAATATGAATTATATTTTAAAACTATAACTAACAGGGTTTTCTTAACACAGAGACAACCATTGCAATTGGACAATAGAACTAAGAGGGCTGAGCTTGCTTTATGCAGGTTTGCACCGTGTAGGCCTTTGCATCTGTAATTAAAAAGTAACTCACACAGTCTATGTAATCAGTATTGTGTTTGATTTATTTCAGTTAATAATTTTGGATTGAAAAAGTCAAGGTAGCCTAGCCAGCCCAAGTTTGAATATAGACCAAATTTGATATAAACCAAATTTGATCACATTCACATTTTCTCCTAACACAGTGGTTTGCGAAAGTATTCACCCCCCTTGGCATTTTTCCTATTTTGTTGCCTTACAACCTGGAATTAAAATGAATTTTTTTGGGGTTTGTATCATTTGATTTACACAACATGCCTACCACTTTGAAGATGCAAAATGTTTTTTTTTTGTGAAACAAACAAGAAATAAGACAAAAAAACTGAACCTGAGCATGCATAACTATTCAACTATTTGAAAAGACTGAAACATTTTTTTGATTCCCATATAGCTCAGGTGTAGGCTGCTGCAACATTTCTGTGAAGAGATCTTGCTTGTGTCTGTCGGGACTGATGTGTTATCAAGTTTGCTAAATATATACCGGAGGACAGTGGAGAGGGGCACACGCTTTGCGCTTTGCTAGACAACGTGCTTTGTGCTTTGTGTCAAGCCTGCACGACCTGCGATTTCAGTGAATCTGATTGGAACCTGCAGCACTCCTATATGAAGGACAGATAGGCCTACATTGTGCGTGAGATGACAAATCGAGTCTCGAGTCATACAGATGAAGACCAGGTTAAGTCACGAGTCATAGTTACTCAAGTCGAAGTCGAGTGGCAAGAGTTTTTTATTTTAACCAAGTCAAGTCTCAAGTCGCAAAATGTGCAACTCGAGTAGTATGAGTCCAAGTCACGTGACTCGAGTCCACATCTCTGGTAATGAGTAGTTTCAACATTTCTACATGCCGTGTTGCATTATTCAAGTGTGTTTTCTGTGCAGCATGAGTAGGGAGCTAACCTGATGCCGCCCAGTGCAGGCTAAGTGGGACAGGCAGGGGGACATCAGCTGTGCTGATAGACAGACTTGATCCATGAGACACATTTGACAGAATTACCGCAAGTCAAAATAATTCTAGTACCGAACCATTTTTAATGTTCGGTATCTCGTCACAACACTATCCCTAACACACATACAGGAGGATGCACACGCATACACACTTACCCTAGTTTCTGTAGTTTACAGTTTGGATCCGCCAGTCCATCACAAAGCAGTGTAACTCCTGAGTCCTGCAGGTCATTGTCTCTCAGCTCCAGTTGTTTCAGTTGTGATTTGGTTGAACACAGGACTGAGGCCAGATCTGAACAGCAACCCTCTGTCATACCACACCGACTTAGGCTGGAGGGAGTAGAGGAACATTGTCTAGCCAACACAGTCTTACTTACAAGCACATATAATAGTGCGTGAACATAAACAAACAAACGTGCACGCAGCGTGCGCACACACACTTACCCTAGTTCCTGTAGTTTACAGTTTGGATCCTTCAGTGCAGCACACAGCAGTGTAACTCCTGAGTCCTGCAGGTTGTTGTCTCTCAGCTCCAGTTGTTTAAGTTGGGAGTTGGGTGTCTTCAGGACTGAGGCCAGATATGAACAGCAACCCTCTGTCAGACCACATTGACCTAGACTGTAGTGGAGAAGAGGACACACTTGAACATTTCTGACACACACACACACAGTGGATGCTCACAACATAATATGACATACATTAACACAATGAAAAAGGAGTCTCTCACTTCAATCAAATGCAATGTTTGAAGTTGCTCAGATGATGGTCAATCCAGACCTACATGGTATATATTTTCTGAGTTTAATGTTGGGTGTACGTCATCTCATTATACAACACAACTTACGATACTCTCTTGCAGGTTTTCACTACTGGCAGCAACCTTAGACGACCTTCCTCTGATGTGTTATATGTATTCATGTCAAACTCCTCCAGCACCTCCTCTGACATCTGTAACACAAAGACCAGGGCTGAACATTGGTGAGGTTGTAGCTTTGTTTCTGAAAGAGTTCCTGATCGCAGGGAGGTCTGGATCTCTTCAACTACAGAGTTATCCCCAAGTTCATTCAGACAGTGGAACAAGTTGTTGATCCTTTCTGGTGAGGATTCCATCTTAATCTTGTCTGAAAGGTACTTGAATGTTTCCTCAATGCTCTGTGTTTGACCTCCTCTCTTTGTCAGAAGGCCTTTTAAGAGATTCTGATTGGACTCCAGTGAGAGGCCCAGAAGGAATCGAAGGAACAGGTCCAGGTGTCCATTCTTACTCTGCAAGGCTTTGTCCACGGCACTCATGTGTAAGTGAGACAACTTGTCACACTTGAATGATTCATGAAACACATTTTCAGATTTCCCCAGCCATGATTCTAAAGCATATACTGCTGCCAGAAACTCTTGAATGCTCAGATGCACAAAGCTGAAGACTTTGTCTTGGTATAGCCCAGATTCTTCTTTAAACATCTCTGTACACAAGGCTGAGTACTCTGATGCCTCTGTGACATCAATGCCACACTCTGTCAGGTCTCCCTCATAGAAGATAAGGTTACCCTTCTGCAACTGTTGGAAAGCATGCTTTCCTAGTTTAAGGTTCATGTCTTTGTCTGACAGACAGTTTCTTAGGGTTTGTCTCTGTGGCTTTGTTGTACATTTGTTTTTCACACTGGTTTGGATGAGCAGGTAGTGGGTGTTCTACTGTGTCAGCGTTTTGGGGACTTCAACATTCTTTGTTTCTTTTAGCATTGTTTCAAGGACAGTGGCTGATATCCAACAGAAGACTGGCATGTGGCACATGATGCAGAGGCTTTTAATGTCTTCATCTGTGTGATGATTCTGCTGGCCAGGTCCTCATCACAGATTCTCTTCCTGAAGTACTCCTCCTTCTGTGGGTCATTGAAACCTTTTACTTCTGTGACCTGGTCAACACACTTAAAGGGTATCTGATTGGCTGCTGCTGGTCGTGTGGTTATCCAGAGATGAGAAGAGGGAAGCAGATTCCCTTTGATGAGGTTTGTCAGCAGCACATCCACTGAGGTTGGCTCTGTGATGTCATACAGGTCCTCATTGTTCTGGAAATCTAGAGGATGTCGACACTCATCCACACCGTCGAAAATAAAAAGAGTTTTGATTTCACCACACTGAATGCTGTCAATATCTTTCAGATCTGGGCAGTAGTATTGCAGAAGTTGCATCAGACTGTATTGACCCTTTTCAGGTTAAGGTCACGGAAAGGAAGAGGAAATATGAAATGAACATCTTGATTTGCTTTTCCCTCTGCCCAATCAAGGATAAACTTCTGCACAGAAACTGTTTTTCCAATGCCAGCGATTCCTTTGGTCAGCACAGTCCTGATACGTTTTCTTTGTCCAGGTAAACTTTTGAAGATGTTGTTGCATTTGATTGCTGTCTTCTGTGTGGTTTGTTCCTTAGAAACCGTCTCGATATGTCTCACCTCATGTTCATTATTGACCTCTCCACTTCCACCTCCTCTGATGTAGAGCTCTGTGTAGATGTCATTTAAGAGAGTTTGGTTTCCATGGTGTCCAATTCCTTCAAATATTTGTTGAAACTTCTGCCCCAGTTTAGTTTTAATTTCTCTGACTTTCCAAAGAGCTTTATCTAGGAAAATAATAAATTGATATTAGTTACCACAAAACAAGAAGATTCACTAGTTCAAAAGTGAAAATAGATTATCAAGACACTAGTCATTAGAAGTGATCAGATACAGTGCCTTGCAAAGTATTCATCCCCCTTGGCTTTTTTCCTATTTTGTTGCATTACAACCTGTAATTTAAAATAATAATTTTTTTGGATTTCTTATAATGGACATACACAAAATAGTCCAAATTGGTGAAGTGAATAAAAAAAAAAACGTATTTCCAAAAATTCTAAACAATAAATAACAGTAAAATGGTGCGTGCATATGTATTCACCCCCTTTCCTATGAATCCCCTAAATAAGATCTGGTGCAACCAATTACCTTCAGAAGTCACAGAATTAGTTAAATAAAGTCCTCTTGTGTGCAATCTATGTGTCACATGATCTGTCACATGATCTCAGTATATACACACACCTGTTCTGAAAGGCCCCAGAGTCTGCAACACCACTAAGCAACGGGCACCACCAATCAAGCGGCACCATGAGGACCAAGGAGCTCTCCAAACAGGTCAGGGACAAGGTTGTGGAGAAGTACAGATCAGGGTTGGGTTCTAAAAAAATATCCGAAACTTTAAACATCCCACGGAGCACCATTAAATCCATTATAAAAAATTGAAAGAATATGGCACCACAACAAACCTGCCAAGAGGGCCGCCCACCAAAATTCACCGACCAGGCAAGGAGGGCATCAATCCGAGAGCAAACAAAGTCACCAAAGATAACGTTGAAGGAGCTGCAATGCTCCACAGCGGAGATTGGAGTATCTGTCCATAGGACCACTTTAAGCCGTACACTCCACAGAACTGGGCTTTATGGAAGAGTGGCCAGAAAAAAGCCATCGCTTAATGAAAACAATAAGCATGTGGGAGACTCCCCAAACATATGGAAGAAGGTACTCTGGTCAGCTGAGACTAAAATTGAGCTTTTTGGCCATCAAGGAAAACGCAATGTCTGGCGCAAACCCAACACCTCTCATCACCCCGAGAACACCATCCCGTGGGGATGTTTTTCATCGGCATGGACTGGGAAACTGGTCAGAATTGATGGAATGATGGATGGCGCTAAATACAGGGAAATCTGTTTCAGTCTTCCAGAGATTTGAGACTGGGACGGAGGTTCACCTTCCAACAGGACAATGACCCTAAGAATACTGCTAAAGCAACACTCGAGTGGTTTAAGGGGAAACATTTAAATGTCTTGGAATGGCCTAGTCAAAGCCCAGACCTCAATCCAATTTAGAATCTGTGGTATGACTTAAAGATTGCTGTACACATTTTTTACATTTACATTTTAGTCATTTAGCAGACGCTCTTATCCAGAGCGACTTACAGTTAGTGAGTGCATACATTTTCATACTGGCTTCCCGTGGCAAATATTATGTGGACACCCCTTCAAATTAGTGGATTCGGCTATTTCAGCCACACCCGTTGCTGAAAGGTGTATAAAATCGAGCACAAAGCCATGCAATCTCCATAGACAAACACTGGCAGTAGAATGGTCTTACTGAAGAGCTCAGAGAATTTCAATGTGGCACCGTCATAGGATGCCACCTTTCCAACAAGTCAGTTCGTCATATTTCTGCCCTGTTAGAGCTGTCCCGGTCAACTGTAAGTGCTGTTATTGTGAAGTGGAAAAACGTCTAGGAGCAACAACGGCTCAGCGGCGAAGTGGTAGGCCACACAAGCTCACAGAACGGGACCGCCAGGTGCTGAAGCGCGTAAAATCATCTGTCCTTGGTTGCAACACTCACTACCGAGTTCCAAACTGCCTCTGGAAGCAACGTCAGCACAAGAACTGTTCATCGGGACCTTCATGAAATGGGTTACCCTGGCCGAGCAGCCGCACACAAGCCTAAAATGCCCATGCACAATGCCCAGCGTTGGCTGGAGTGGTGTAAAGCTCGCCGCCATTGGACTCTGGAGCAGTGGAAACTTCTTCTCTGGAGTGATGAATCACGCTTTACCATCTGGCAGTCCGGACGGACGAATATGGGTTTCGCAGATGCCAGGAGAATGCTACCTGCCGGAATGCGTAGTGCCAACTGTAAAGTTTGGTGGAGGAGGAATAATGGTCTGGGGCTGTTTTTCATGGTTTGGGCTAGGCCCCTTAGTTCCAGCGAAGGGAAATCTTAACACTACAGCATACAATGGCATTCTAGACGATTCTGTGCTTCCAACTTTGTGGCAACAGTTTGGGGAAGGCCCTTTCCTGTTTCAGCATGACAATGCCCCCGTGCACAAAGTGAGGTCCATACAGAAATAGTTTGTCGAGATCGGTGTGGAAGAACTTGACTGGCCTGCACAGAGCTCTGTCCTCAACCCCATCAAACACCTTTGAGATTAATTGGAACACCGACTGCGAGCCAGGCCTAGTCGGCCAACATCAGTGCCCGACCTCACTAATGCTCGTCCCCGCAGCTATGTTCCATCATCTAATAGAAAGCGTTCCCAGAAGAGTTGAGGCTGTTATAGCAGCAAAGGGGGGACCAACTCCATAATAATGCTCATGATTTTGGAATGAGATGTTCAACAAGCAGGTGTCCACATACTTTTGGTCATGTAATGTACCTCAGCCCAGACCTGTCAGTGGCAAGTAGCAGAGAGACGCCACTGACAGTGGGAATTCTTTTAACATCCCTCGACCTTGCCGTGTCAACCCCCCAAACAAAACCCCCATGACTTTCGGAAAATGAGCATACAACTATTAAATAGTCACTGATATTTCAGTCAGATGTCTAGCTAGCTAGTTAGCTCAAGGGCTCTGGCTATTAGCCAAGTAGTTAGCTATAACTAGCTGGCTAGAAGGATGAAGTTAGAAGCTAACGTTGAACGGAGCCTGACCTCAGCAGGCGCAGTTGACTGAAATTAAGCTAGCTATAATCAAAAGATGGGCTACTATAAGTTCTTATAACAAAATACATTTTTTTATAGAGAGTAGTGAGACAGACAGTAGTTAGTCAGGCTGCAATGAAGGAGGCAAAGGAGATACACAGACAGAGGAAGCATTGAAGCAAGCAGGGAGAGAGGTTAGTAGTACAGTGGTTCCCAAACTTGGGGTCCGGGACCCATGTGGGGTCCCCTAAAATGTAAAAAGGGTCCCCTGAGAGAGTCTAATCTTATCAAACACATAACTTGTTTCTCTTCAAATGGGTATAGAATACAACATGTCCTCTGTAGCTCAGCTGGTAGAGCACGGCGCTTGTAACGCCAAGGTAGTGGGTTCGATCCCCGGGACCACCCATACACAAAAATGTATGCATGCATGACTGTAAGTCGCTTTGGATAAAAGCGTCTGCTAAATGGCATATTATTATTATTTTAGAGTCAACTAAGAGTGGCTCCATTTGCCCTCAGCATGCATTTTTTCTCCCTTTTCAAGAATAACTTTCAACAAGAAGTTAACCTTTTACTGCAGTGGGCTAAATCAGAGTCACACAGAGTGATTCTTGGTAGTCTTCAACAAATCTACTTTGAAACAAAAGTATGCACCTCACACACACACACAATTATGGGCTTAAAACAAAGACAGCTGTATCATGTCAGATATAGAGTTGAAATGTATTCAATTTTTTGTTTGCATCCCAACATTACACATCACGGAAGATTTTGTAATAGTAATGTATTCTTTTTTCCGTTTTTGCTTAATTGATTGGGTGGGCCTGGCAGGGCCTGGCAGGGCCTGGCTCCCCAGTGGCCCACTCAGGCCTACGCCCCTGATGCAACAAATAGCCTACTAACCAAGACTTTGGACCAAACTACCCTACCTGCTACCGATTACATTCTTCTGTGAACTGTTCCATTCCAAAACCAGTTGAGACCTGCGCACTCTTGCTGAATGCAGATTATATTCCCCTGAAACTGGGCTGTGTGTATGGAGCGCATGTGAATATATTTCACGTGCTTTGCGATTGTCTAGGCTACTTTGTGCATAATTTCACTATTGTACTACATAATTGATAAATCATATACCTCCACTAACCTACTTTGATACGCATTAGTGGGGATTAAGAAGTGAGTATACGCAATGCCCAATGAAAAAAAAAGTGGGTATAAAGCGTATAACGTTACCTGCGTATAGCCTCCACTACACCACTCGCCCTTCGTGTATTACAAAAAGTGCACTCTCCTACATTAGTGCGCTTGTATTATGTTGCTGTCCTTTCAACATCATTATCCTGTCACACACTGAAGGACTAGGTCCAATAGGTTTGCCACTGCGCAAAACATGTCTATAATAGATATAAAAAGACTGTTCAGGTATTTAATGTTTCAAGAAAGGAGTGTATACATCTGGCCTGGCGAAGCGGTTTTCTGCGCTGAATGGAAGCTGATAATGATGAGTCTCGGCTGGTCTCGGGAAGAAATTACGAGTTCTCACTGTTTGAGACCGAGACAAGACCGAGTCACTCAAAATGTGGTCTCGAGACCGAGTACTACAACGCTGGCTGCAATATACATGTAGTTAAAAAGCAAAAATAATTTCATGAATGCAAACGTATATGCCACAACAAGGCCACACCCTTAAAATCAGCTACTTTTTATTGAATCACAATCTATTGGTCTACCACGACAGTAGGCTTTTTATAAGGCAATTATTTAACCACTTGTCTAACCACTATACACATCATTAAATCAAATACAAAATAACAAACACTAACCTTAGAGGCCAACACCCAGCAATATTTTCTCTGCCTGGTAGCAGCCAGACCCTCTGTGTCCTTCAAAACGTTCACTTTCACTTTCACTTTCAACAAAAAAGTCAGTTGCAGAAACATAGAAGGTGTACCCGATTACACTACAATCACCCCATTAAATGGTGGAAATAATCATACCATTAATATGGTGAATGTGGTACGCGTTATCTTTGAACAGTGATTCAGAACAATTTATTATTCTTATTCTTGTTCTTGTTCGTCTTCTTCTATGGTGTATTGGCGATTGCACAATTTAATGTGCATTCAGCCACCTACTGTGCGGGGTGGAAACAGCATTCCAAAAAAAAGCACAAAATACCAAAACAACTACCAAACTACCAAAAAATAATAATAAACTAAACTAAATCAAACAACTTTTATGTAAAAAACTAACAAAATCCCCCAGATCTGATCCCTACACAGGCTCAAGGGGAACCTGGAAGGTCTTCAGGTGCCAGTACCCCTTGCAAGTCTTCAGATGTAAAATCCTTAAGTCCCAAAAACGTTAACTTTCTTTGAGGCAATGAACGCCACAAAATCCACATTTTTAACACACAGGGTATCTTTTGCCTGGCAGCAAACATTTACTACAGGCTGTGGTGCGTCCACTACCATATCTTCACTAGCATCACTTGTTTTCTCAATTATTTTAATCGCCTCCGCATAGGAAATTCGATTGACCGCTCTACCTTTTGCCACCTCAATATCCTTCACCCTTACAGGGCACTCCAGGAACTCAGGATCATGATCCCCACCACAATTGCAACACCGTCGTCCTTCTACACACCGTTCTTCGATATACTCTGTCCATCTGCACACACTTGAAACATGACCAAATTCTTAACAATTCTTACACTGCAATGGTTTGGGGATGAAAGCTCTTACAGCATATTTTACATAACCAAGCTTCACATGCGTAGGTATTTGCTCTTTAGCAAAAAGCAACATGACTGACAAACTTTCTTACTTTCTCCATTCACCCAGCGGGTCAGAAGCCGGGCACCAATCACACCAGGAATTCTCTTCAGGGATTCAACCTGAACATCTGTCGTCACCCCTGAGATGACTCCTTTGACTGGTGCGCTACTTCGAAGTTCAAAACACAAAACTTCTGTTGTCCGGATTCTTTTGAGGCTCACTGCAATCTTCCTCTGTTCTTCAGAAATACAATTAATCAAAATATGACCACTCCTGGTCTCTCTGACAGACTCCACTTTACCCAGCGCATACTTCACAATTTTCGACACCTCAAAAGGATCTCCCACATATGCATCCTTACTCAACAAACGCATCCCAACAAGAAGCGATTCATTATCATTCATACACGCATCCTCCACTCCAATTTTAGACAATTTCCTTTTTGTTCCAGTTTTCGATACGACTGTTGTCCATTCAGAACATTCATCTTCACCAACTTTGCTCGACGCACTGCTTCATTTGAACTTTTCATCCACTTCCGTCAACTTACACTGCCACCACACATTGTACAGTGTGATACGCGACCCTTTCAATGGTGATTTTGGACCATTTCAACTGAGACTGAGTGCCCCCCCCCCACCCCCCAACTGGCATTACTAGGCTTCCATTTGCTGTCTTGGCAACATGAGGTAAGGGGTTGGGATGTATTTATTATCAGTGGTGTAAAGTACTTAAGTAAAAATAGTTGAAAGTACTACTTAAGTCTGGGTTTTTTAAAATCTGTACTTTGCATTACTATTTATATTTTTGACTACTTTTACTTCACTACATTCCTAAAGAAAATAATGTACTTTTTACTCCATACATTTTCCGTGACACTCAAATGTACTCGTTACATTTTGAATGCTTAGCAGGACAGGACAAGTGTCCAATTCACACACTTATCAAGAGAACATGCCTGGTCATCCCTACTGCCTCTGATCTGGCAGACTCACTAAACACAAATAATTCATTTGTAAATTAAGTCTGAGTGTTGGAGTGTGCGCCTGGCTATCCGTAAAAGAAAATCTTGCTGTCTGGTTTGCTTAATATAAGGAATTAGAAATTATTTATACTTTTACTTTTGATACTTAAGCATATTTTAGCAATTACATGTAATTTTGATACTTAAGCATCCAATACTTTTAGACGTATACTCAAGTAGTATTTTACTGGGTGACTTTCACTTTTACTTGAGTCATTTTCTATTAAGGTATCTTTACATTTACTCAAGTATGACAATTGGGTACTGTTTCCACCACTGTTTAGTTTTTGAATATTTTTTTGCATTACTAGGCTTCCATTTGCTGTCTTGGCAACATGGGGTAAGGGGTTGGGATGTATTTATTATTGTGTGTTTTTTTGCAACGAAAACGAGAGTAAGGGTAAGCCCCTGTTGCTTTAGCTAGGTCTTTCTTCTTCGGTGGGGTTTTATTGCGGACTGCAACCCAAACATGTATGTTGATATATATATACACTACCAGTCAAAAGTTTTAGAACACCTACTCATTCAAGCGTTTTTCTTTATTTTTTACTATTTTTTAAATTGTAGAATAATAATGAAGACATCAAAACTATGAAATAACACATTTGAAAGCTGTTCTGGCTCCCACAAGCCAAGGCTCCTGCAAGGCTTCTTCTTACTTACCTACTTGGAGGCATTGGAACCCTGAAGCACACTCCACCACAACCTTTGCTTTATCTGGTGACATGTGAGATATTGTAGATCATCATCTACAGCCCATAAGTTAACATCCTAAATCATCATTTGAGAAACATGCAGTTTAGAGTCATTTGCAGATGGATTGGGAAAGGAAGATGCTACATCCATTGGTGTTTGGTTAGACTTCAGTGTGGCTTTGACTTTATCGATCATAGTCTGCTGCTAGAAAAACGCATGTGTTATGGCTTTTCCGCAACATAGTAAAGAGTTACCTATCTAACAGAACACGAGGGTGTTCTTTAATGGAAGCCCCTCCAACATAATCCAGGTAGAATCAGGCAGTGTGTCTGTGTATGCGGATGACTCAACACTATACACGTCAGATACTACAGTGACTGAAATGACTGCAACACTTAACAAAGAGCTGCAGTTCGTTTCTGAATGGGTGGCAAGGAATAAATTAGTCCTAAATATTAAAAAAACTAAAAGCATTCTATTTGGGACAAAAAAATCACTAAACCCTAAACCATAACTAAATCTTGTAATGAATAATGTGGAAATTGAGCATGTTGAGGTGACTAAACTGCTTGGAGTAACCCTGGATTGTAAATGGTCATGGTCAAAACATATTGATGCAGCGGTAGCTAAGATGGGGAGAAGTCTGTCTGCCTACAGGCACTAGTTTTGTCGCACCTGGACTACTGTTCAGTTGTGTGGTCAGGTGCCACGCAGAGGGACAATTGGCTCAGAACAGGGCAGCACGGCAGGCCCTTAAAAGCACACAGGGAGCTAACATTAATGATATGCTTGTCAATCTCTCATGGCTCAAAGTGGAAGAGAGATTGACTTCATCACTACTTGTTTTTGTAAGAAGTGTTGACAAGCTGAATGTACCAAGCTGTCTGTTTAAACTACTTGCCCACAGCTCGGACACCCATCCATACCCCACATGCCACCAGAGGTCTCTTCACAATCCCCAAATCCAGAACAGACTATGGGAGGCGCACAGTACTACATAGAGCCATGACTACATGGAACTCTATTCCACATCAGGTAACTGTTGCAAGCAATAGATTCAGATTTAGAAAAATTATAAAAATACACTTGTAACAGCGAGGACTGTGAAGATTCACACATACAAACACACATAACATACACACTATACACACTCGTACACCTGGATTGTGTGTTGTAGTAGAAGTAGTGGCCGGAGGGCACACACTTAATCTATTGTGAAATCTGTTGTAAAATGTAAAAAGCATGGTGGTGGTAGTGTGATGGTGTCACGGCTTCCTCCGAAGCTGCCTCCTCTCCTGGTTCGGGCAGGCTTTGGCGTTCGTCGTCACCCGGCCTTCTAGGCACTGCCACTCCTCATCTAATCATTCCATTTGTTTTGTCTTGTCTATTACACACACCTGGTTCGTATCCTCTCATTAGTGCGTGTATACGTGTTCCCTCTGCCCCCCTTGTCCTTGTGGGTGTTTGTTTAGTGTGAGGAGAGTGGAGCTTGGTTGAGCGCCGTGTATTTTGAATTGCCAGAGTATATTTTCCCCGTGTGCCTGTTTGGTTCCAGTGCGCCTGTTCGATGCATTTCTCGTAACACTGTATTCGGAATAAACTCTATGTTCTGTGATTTACCCTCCTGTGCCTGTCTCCTTCAAATCACCCTTCACAGATAGTTTGGGGTGCTTTGCGGCCTCAGGACCTGGACGACTTGCCTTAATAGAAGGAACCAGGATACTGCTCTGTATCAGAGAATTCTACAGGAAAATGTCAGGCCATCCGTCTGTGAGCTGAAGCTGAAGTGCAGCTGGGTCATGCCGCAAGACAATGATCCAAAACACACAATCAAGTTTACATGAAAATAGCTAAAAAGCAAAACATTTGACGTTTTGGATGGCCTAGTCAAAGTCTAGACCTATTCCCAATTGAGATGTTGTGGCAGAACTTGAAATTAGCAGTTCATGCTTGAAAACACACAGATGTCGCTGAGTTAAAGTAGTTCTGCAAGGAAAAGTGGGCCAAAATTCCTCCACGGCGAAGTGAGAGACTGAACAACAACTACAGGAAGCAATTGGTTGCAGTCATTGCAGCTAAAGGTGGCACAATCAGTTATTGAGGTAGGGGTGAATACTTTTTTCACATGGGGTCATTGGGTGTTGCACAACTTTGTTTATGAAATAAATAAAATATTTATAAATGTTTTGTTATTTGTTTGTATAATATTAGGTTTTGGTTGAAGATCTAATTACATTCAGTGTAAAAAATATGCGAAAATGCAGAAAATCAGATGGGGCAAATACTTTTTCACGGCACTCTAACTGTTGTCAACATGACAAGCCTAACAGACATATATACAGTATACTTACTGTAAGTGCCTTGGGCTACATGTTAAGGACATGTTATAAACAAACTAATAACATGAATACCATTTTTCGTACCAAAACCACGAGGGTCAGGGGAACCATTGTAATGGAATTCTAATCATAGGTCAACATGTTATAAATTACACTTTCAATACCGTCATAGGATGATTTAGGTGCACAGCCAGATTGTATGCATTAGTGCAAACTGTTTTGCAATGGAAAGCGAAAACAAGGGTTTCTTATTGGACAAATTCAGGTGGTCCCTTTTGGTCAGTTTTCTTCCGTTTGGTGCCAAATAAATACGACCGAGTTATGGGTTGTTGGCCTATAAGCGACCTGACATGCTTGTTTTTTAAGCACTACCTCACTGCTTTAGCGCATAGCCACATCACGTGTTCCAATGTGAATTATTTAAGAGATGGGTGGCTTTAGAGGGTGTGAGCGATGCAAAATGGGCATAAACAACAATAGGCAATTTAATACTGTTAATGGTTTGCCTAATGAGGCAACTTGGTGAGATAATGTTCAGAGAATCCATTTTGGCAATTTGGTGAAAGTATTCCTTTTCTAAATACATGTTTCCCAAGGTTAATATAGAGCAAGTGTGACAATCACAGCATAATGTTTAAATGGCTTTTTCTCCTCCTTCCCCATGTTTCCTCCAACTACGGTGTACGTTATGCCATTTTGAAGCCCTGTCTGTACTTTTATCCAAAGTAAAAAACACAATTTAAAATTTTGGAACCTAAGACCTAAAAGAAAGTCTGGTTAACAAATGTCCTTGTTGGGATTCTCGTTATTGGAAGCTATTATCATTTCCGAGAAGGCGGTGCGTTCAGTATATTATTATCTGAGAACATAATTAAATAGTACTGCGTTAATAATGACAGTTAGAAGCTAATTATGTTAATGGGGGTTGTTGCATGTGATGTGGTGAAAAGTGACATGCTGTTTATTTCCCACAAGGGGTGATAGTGATCCTCTTTTCCCTCCTGTTATTGTGTGCGTGTGCATGCGTGCTTGCTTGCCTATGTCAGTGGCCGTGTGTGTGTCTGTCTGTCTTTGTTTGTCTCTGGTTGTACCATCAATGCCCCCTCCACTCAAGCTCTACTGCCTTTCCAGCCCACTGCCTCAACTCCCTTTCCATCATCCGGAACCGACTACTAGAGAGACTTTTCAATCTCCATCTCCAAAATGGAAATAAGTCCGATTTTTTTGTGACATCCCTGGTAGGTTTTTAAAAAAAATACTGTGTGCATGTTTTTATATATAGTGCCTTCGGAAAGTATTCAGACCCCTTGACTTTTCCCACATTTTGTTACGTTACAGCCTTATTCTAAAATTGATTGAATTATTTTTTTCCTCATCAATCTACACAAAATACTCAATAATGACAAAGCGAAAACAGGTTTTTAGTTTTTTGTGCAACAAAAATAAAATCAATAAAACAGTATTCAGAAGCTTTGCTATGAGACTGGAAATTGAAATCAGGTGCTTCCTATTTCAATTGATCATCCTTAAGATGTCTCTACAACTTGATTGGAGTCCACCTGTGGTAAATTCAATTGATTTGTAAAGGCACACACCTGTCTATATAAGGTGTCACAGTTGACAGTGCATGTCAGAGCAAAAACCAAGCCATGAGGTCGAAGGAAATGTCCGTGGAACTCCGAGACAGGATTGTGTGAGGCACAGCTTTGGAAGGGTACCAAAAAAAATGTATGCCGCATTGAAGGTCCCCAAGAACACAGTGGCCTCCATCATTCTTAAATGGAAGAAGTTTGGAACCTTCAAGACTCTTCCCTAGAGCTGGCCGCCCGGCCAAACTGAGCAATCGGGGAGAAGGGCTTGGTCAGGGAGGTGACCAAGAACCCAATGGTCAATCTGACAGAGTTCCAGAGTTCCTCTATGGAGAAGGGAGAAACTTCCAGAAGGACAACCATCTCTGCAGCACTCCACCAATCAGGCCTTTATGGTAGAATGGAAGTCACTCCTCAGTTAAAGGCACATGACAGCCCGCTTGGAGTTTGCCAAAGGCACCTACAGTGGGGGAAAAAAAAGTATTTAGTCAGCCACCAATTGTGCAATTTCTCCCACTTAAAAAAGATGAGAGAGGCCTGTAATTTTCATCATAGGTACACGTCAGCTATGACAGACAAAATGAGAAAAAAAATCCAGAAAATCACATTGTAGGATTTTTTATGAATTTATTGCAAATTATGGTGGAAAATAAGTATTTGGTCAATAACAAAAGTTTCTCAATACTTTGTTATATACCCTTTGTTGGCAATGACACAGGTCAAATGTTTTCTGTAAGTCTTCAAAGGTTTTCACACACTGCTGCTGGTATTTTGGCCCATTCCTCCATGCAGATCTCCTCTCGAGCAGTGATGTTTTGGGGCTGTCGCTGAGCAACACAGACTTTCAACTCCCTCCAAAGATTTTCTATGGGGTTGAGATCTGGAGACTGGCTAGGCCACTCCAGGACCTTGAAATGCTTCTTCACGAAGCCACTCCTTCGTTGCCCGGGCGGTGTGTTTGGGATCATTGTCTTGCTGAAAGACCCAGCCACGTTTCATCTTCAATGCCCTTGCTGATGGAAGGAGGTTTTCACTCAAAATCTCCACGATACATGGCCCCATTCATTCTTTCCTTTCACGGATCAGTCGTCCTGGTACCTTTGCAGAAAAACAGCCCCCAAAGCATGATGTTTCCACCCCCATGCTTCACAGTAGGTATGGTGTTCTTTGGATGCAACTCAGCATTCTTTGTCCTCCAACACGGCGAGTTGAGTTTTTACCAAAAAGTTATATTTTGGTTTCATCTGACCATATGACATTCTCCCAATCCTCTTCTGGATCATCCAAATGCACTCTAGCAAACTTCAGACGGGCCTGGACATGTACTGGCTTAAGCAGGGGGACAAGCCTGGCCCTGCAGGGTTTGAGTCCCTGGCGGCGTAGTGTGTTACTGATGGTAGGCTTTGTTGCTTTGGTCCCAGCTCTCTGCAGGTCATTCACTAGGTCCCCCCCGTGTGGTTCTGGGATTTTTGCTCACCGTTCTTGTGATCATTTTGACCCCACCGGGGTGAGATCTTGCGTGGAGCCCCAGATCGAGGGAGATTATCAGTGGTCTTGTATGTCTTCCATTTCCTAATAATTGCTCCCACAGTTGATTTCTTCAAACCAAGCTGCTTACCTATTGCAGATTCAGTCTTCCCAGCCTGGTGCAGGTCTACAATTTTGTTTCTGGTGTCCTTTGACAGCTCTTTGGTCTTGGCCATAGTGGAGTTTGGAGTGTGACTGTTTGAGGTTGTGGACAGGTGTATTTTATACTGATAACAAGTTCAAACAGGTGCCATTAATACAGGTAGCGAGTGGAGGACAGAGGAGACTCTTAAAGAAGAAGATACAGGTCTGTGAGAGCCAGAAATCTTGCTTGTTTGTAGGTGACCAAATACTTATTTTCCACCATAATCTGCAAATAAATTCATTAAAAATCCTACAATGTGATTTTCTGGATTTATTTTCTCAATTTGTCTGTCATAGTTGGCGTGTACCTATGATGAAAATTACAGGTCTCTCTCATCTTTTTAAGTGGGAGAACTTGCACAATTGGTGGCTGACTAAATACTTTTTTTTCCCCACTGTAAAGACTCTCAGACCATGAGAAACAAGATTATCTGGTCTGATGAAACCAAGATTGAACTCTTTGGCCTAAATGCCAAGCGTCACCTTGGAGGAAACCTGGCACCATCCCTACGGTGAAGCATGGTGGTGGCAGCATCATGCTTTGGGGATGTTTTTTCAGCAGCGGGACTGGGAGTCTAGTCAGGATTGAGGGAAAGATGGATGAAGCAAAGTACAGACAGATCCTTGATGACAACCTGCTCAGGACCTCAGACTGGGGCCGAAGGTTCAACTTCCAACAGGACAACGACCCTAAGAACACAGCTAAGACAACGCAGTAGTGGCTTCGGGATAAGTCTCTGAGTGGCCCAGCCAGAGCCCGGGTTTGTAGCCGATCTGACATCTCTGGAGAGACCTGAAAATAGCTGTGCGCGCGCTCCCCATCCAACCTGACAGAGCTTGGGAGGATCTGCAGAGAAGAATGGGAGAAACTCCCCAAGTCATCTCCCTTTTTACAGAGAATCTCAGATCCTGTATTCACAAACTGTCTCAGAAGTGCTGATCTAGGATCAGTTTAGTCTTTTCATCCATTATTAATAAGATTATCTGATCCTAGATCGAACCTGATCCTAGATCAGCGAGGGAGAAAGCTTAACCACTATCTGCAAACAAAGGCTGTTGTTAAATACAAATGCCCCAAAGAGGATGTGCCCAAAATAGGAATAAGAAATCGTGTTGGATAGCAGGGAGGGCAGAGAAGGAAAGTGAGGAAAGTATAGATGGTTTTTCTCTGAAGAGTGATAATGTGTAGGTGGGGGCGTTTTTTTGGAGGGGGATAATGGTGATTCTCTTTTGTCCTTTCCCGTGGTTCCACATCCGTGGAGGCTGGTGGGAGGAGCTATAGGAGGATGGGCTCATTGTAATGGCTGGAATGGAATACATGGAATGGTATCAAACAGACCACGTTTGACTCCGTTCCATTAATTCCATTCCAGCCATTTGAATCCGTCTCCTATTGCTCCTCCCACCAACCTCCCCTGTTCCACATACTCCATGGGGTGTCGTGTGTGTGTGTGTGTGTGTGTGTGTGTGTGTGTGTGTGTGTGTGTGTGTGTGTGTACGAGCACATGCATATGTTTACAAGCATACTGTATGTATGAGTTCCTAAAAAACAAAACAGCAAAGCTGTCGCATCACCTCTCGGACCGGGATCGAGCAATCTCAGTGGGCCATGCCTAACATCCCTCTCAAAATACACAGGGCGGACCTATAAATAACCCTCGCTCACAGCCACATTCACACACACACACACACACACACACACACACACACACACACACACACACACACACACACACACACACACACACACACACACACAAGAAAACACACACACACACACACACACACACACACACACACACACACACACACACACACACACACACACACACACACATACAGACCACCAGTGATCGCTTCATCCCTCTGTCTCACAGAATACACCTCTCTTTCTCTGGGCCTGCCGGGCTCTCCAGTCACCGTGGTAACCTACAGTGGCAAGTCAACTACTAAAAACACCAACAAAATAGCAAGCTCGCCTCTGGACCTCTGCGCAATGCTTCAGAGCACAGTGATATGAGAGAGAGAGCACAAGAGGGAGAGAGAGAGAGAGGGAGAGCAAGAGAGGGAGCGAGAGAGAAAGAGAGAGAGAGAGAGAGAGAGAGAGAGAGAGAGAGAGAGAGAGAGAGAGGGGAGAGCTGAGAGAGAGAGAGAGAGAGAGAGGCGAGAGAGAGAGAGGGTGAGAGAGAGAGAGAGAGAGGGTGGAAAGAGAGAGAGAGAGAGAGAGAGAGATAATAGGGAAAGAAAGAGCAGGAGGGAGAGACAAAGAGAGAGAGAGTGAGGAGGAGAATGAGAGGTGGAGGAAAATACATCACCCCCCTTCATCAGCCCCTTCACACCCCTCCATCACCCCCTTCATCACCCCTTTCATCACCCCCCCTCTATTACCCCCTCCAGCACCCCAGTTTATATGACTCCCAAAGACAAATCTCCTCAAATTAAGAGTTATATACTGTGCATTAGGAAAGTATTCAGACCCCTTCACTTTTTCTACATTTTGTTACGTTACATCCTTATTCTAAAATTGATTACATCGTTTTTTCCCCCTCATCAATCTACACACAATACCCCATAATGACAAAGCAAAAACAGGTTTTTAGAAATATGAAATATGACATTTGTAGAAGTATTCAGACCCTTTACTCAATACTTTCTTGAAGCACCTTTGCCCGTAATTACAGCCTCGAGTCTTCTTGGGTATGGCGCTATAAGCTTGGCACACATGTATTTGGGGAGTTTCTCCCATTCTTCTCTGCAGATCCTCTCAAGCTCTGTCAGGTTGGATGGAGAGCGTTGCTGCACAGCTATTTTCAGGTCTCTCCAGAGATGTTAGATCGGGTTCAAGTCCGGGCTCTGGCTGGGCCACTCAAGGACATTCAAAGACTTGTGTCAAAGCCACTCCTCGTTGTCTTGGCTGTGTGCTTATGGTCGTTTTCCTGTTGGAAGGTGAACCTTCGCCCCAGTCTGAGGTACTGGGCTCTGGAGCAGGTTTTCATCAAGGATCTCTCTGTACTTTGCTCTGTTCATCTTTGCCTCGATCCTGACTAGTTTCTCAGTCCCTGCTGCTGAAAAACATCCCCACAGCATGATGCTGCCACCACCATGCTTCACCGTGGGGATGGTGCCGGGTTTCCTCCAGGCGTGATGCTTGGCATTCCAGGCCAAAGAGTTAAATCTTGGGTTCATCAGACCAGAGAATCTTGTTTCTCATGGTCTGAGAGTCTTCAGGTGCCTTTTGGCAAACTCCAAGCCGTCTGTCATGTGCCTTTTACTGAGGAGTGACTTCCGTCTGGCCACTTTACCATAAAGGCTTGATTGGTGGAGTGCTGCAGAGATGGTTTTCCTTCTAGAGGGTTCTCCCATCTCCACAGAGGAACTCTAGAGCTCTGTCAGAGTGACCATCAGGTTCTTGGTCACCACCCTGACTAAGGCCTATCTCCCCTGATTGCTCAGTTTGGCTGGGCGGTCAGCTCTAGGAAGAGTCTTGGTGGTTCCAAACTTATTCCATTTAAGAATGATGGAGACCACTGTGTTCTTCGGGACCTTCAATGTTGAATACATTTTTTGGAGGCACCCAGGCTCCGAGCTCTACTGACAATTCCTTCGACCTCATGGCTTGGTTTTTGCACTGTCATGCACTGTCAGCTGTGGGACCTTATATAGACAGGTGTGTGCCTTTCTATATCAATCAATCAATCAATCAATCAATCAAATTGTATTAATAACGCCCTTTTTACATCAGCAGATGTCACAAAGTGCTATACAGAAACCCAGCCTAAAACCCCAAACAGCAAGCAATGCAGATGTAGAAGCACAGTGGCCAGGAAAAACTCCCTTGAAAGGCAGAAACCAAAGAAGAAACCTAGAGAGGAACCAGGCTCTGAGGGCCTTGATAAGTTCCTTTGCTGAGGATGGCTCACCCCTCACAGTTCTGGGTGACTTTAACCTCCCTATATCTACCTTTGACTAATTTCTCTCTGCCTCCTTCTTTCCACTCCTCTCCTCTTTTGACCTCACCTTCTCACCGTCCCCCCCCCCTACTCAGAAGGCAGGCAATACGCTTGGCCTCATCTTTACTAGATGCTGTTATTCTACTAATCTCACTGCAACTCCCCTCCAAGTCTGCGACCACTACTTTGTATCCTTTTCTCTCTCGCTCTCCTCCAACACTACACACTCTGCCCCTACTCAGATGGTAATGCGCCGTCGCAACCTTCGCTCTCGCTCTCCTGCTACTCTCTCCTCTTCCATCCTATCATCTCTTCCCTCTGCTCAATCCTTCTCCCTCCAATCTCCTGATTCTGCCTCCTCAATCCTCCTCTCCTCCCTTTCTGCATCCTTTGACTCTCTATGTCCCCAATCCTCCCGGCCGGCTCGGTCCTCCCCCTCCTGCTCCGTGGCTTGGCGACTCATTGCGAGCTCACAGAACAGGGCTCCGGGCAGCCGGCGGAAATGGAGGAAAACTAGACTCCCTGCGGACCTGGCATCTTTTTCACTCCCTCCTCTCTATATTTTCTTCCTCTGTTTCTGCTGCTAAAGCCACTTTCTACCTCTCTAAATTCCAAGCATCTGCCTCTAACCCTAGGAAGCTCTTTGCCATCTTCTCCTCCCTGCTGAATCCTCCCGCCCCCCCCGCCCCCCCCCCTCCTCCCTCTCTGTGGATGACTTTGTCAAATATTTTGAAAAGAAGGTTGACGACATCCAATCCTCGTTTGTTAAGTCAAATGACACCGCTGGTCCTGCTCACACTGCCCTACCCTATGCTTTGACTTCTTTCTCCCCTCTCTCTCCAGATGAAATCTTGCGACTTGTGCGGCGGCCGCCCAACAACCTGCCCGCTTGACCCTATCCCCTCCTCTCTTCTCCAGACCATTTCCGGAGACCTTCTCTCTTACCTCACCTCGCTCATCAACTCATCCTTGACCGCTGGCTATGTCCCTTCCGTCTTCAAGAGAGCGAGAGTTGCACCCCCTTCTCAAAAAAACCCACACTCGATCCCTCTGATGTCAACAACTACAGACCAGTATCCCTTCTTTATTTTCTCTCCAAATCTCTTGAGCATGCCGTCTTTAGCCAACTCTCTTGCTATCTCTCTCAGAATGACCTTCTTGATCCAAACCAGTCAGGTTTCAAGACTGGTCATTCAACTGAGACTGCTCTTCTCTGTGTCACGGAGGCTCTCCGCACTGCTAAAGCTAACTCTCTCTCCTCTGCTCTCGTCCTTCTAGACCTATCTGCTGCCTTTGATACTGCGAACCATCAGATCCTCCCTCTCCACCCTCTCCGAGTTGGGCATCTCCGGCGCGGCTCACTCTTGGATTGCGTCCTACCTGACAGGTCGCTCCTACCAGGTGGCGTGGCGAGAATCTGTCTCCGCACCACATGCTCTCACCACTAGTGTCCCCCAGGGCTCAGTTTTATGCCCTCTCCTATTCTCGCTATACACCAAGTCACTTGGCTCTGTCATATCCTCACATGGCCTCTCCTATCATTGCTACGCAGACGACAGACAATTAATCTTCTCCTTTCCCCCTGATAACCAGGTGGCAAATCGCATCTCTGCATGTCTGGCAGACATATCAGTGTGGATGACGGATCACCACCTCAAGCTGAACCTCTGCAAGACGGAGCTGCTCTTCCTCCCCAGGGAAGGACTGCCCATTCCATGATCTCACCATCACGGTTGACAACTCCGTTGTGTCCTCCTCCCAGAGTGCAAAGAGCCTTGGCGTGACCCTGGACAACACCCTGTCGTTCTCCGCTAACATCAAGGCGGTGACCCGATCCTGTAGGTTCATGCTCTACAACATTCGCAGAGTACGACCCTGCCTTACACAGGAGGCGGCACAGGTCCTAATCCAGGCACTTGTCATCTCCCGTCTGGATTACTGCAACTTGCTGTTGTCTGGGCTCCCTGCCTGTGCCATTAAACCCCCTACACCTCATCCAGAATGCCGCAGCCCGTCTGGTGTTCAACCTTCCCAAGTTCTCTCCACGTCACCCCGCTCCTCCGCACACTCCACTGGCTTCCAGTTAAAACTTCGCATCTGCTACAAGACCATGGTGCTTGCCTACGGAGCTGTGAGGGGAACGGCACCTCCGTGCCTTCAGGCTCTGATCAGTCCCAACACCAAAACGAGGACATTGCGTTCATCCACCTCTGGCCTGCTGGCCCCCCTACCTCTGCGGAAGCACAGTTCCCGCTCAGCCCAGTCAAAACTGTTCGCTGCTCTGGCACCCCAATGGTGGAACAAGCTCCCTCACGACGCCAGGAAAGCGGAGTCACCCACCACCTTCCAGAGACACTTGAAACCCCACCTCTTTAAGGAATACCTGGGATAGGATAAAGTAATCCTTCTACCCCCCCTTACCCCACCCCAAAAAAATGTTTATTGTAAAGTGGTTGTCCCACTGGCTATCATAAGGTGAATGCACCAATTTGTAAGTCACTCTGGATAAGAGCGTCTGCTATATGACGAAAATGAAAATGAATTAAATGGGTGGCCAGGCCCCTTCTGGCTGTGCTGGGTGGAGATTATAACAGTACATGGCCATTTAGGCCAGATTTTTTTCTACAAGATGTTCAAATGTTCATAGATGACCAGCAGGGTCAAATAACAATCACAGTGGTTGTGGAGGTTGCAACAGGTCAGTACATCAGGAGTAAATGTCACTTGGCTTTTCATAGATGGGCATTTAGAGGTTGAAATAGCAGGTGAGGTAGAGCGAGAGAGTTGAAAACAGCAGGTCTGGGACAAGGTAGCACATCCGGTGAACAGGTCAGGGTTCCATAGCAGGCAGAACAGTTGAAACTGGAGCAGCAGCACGACCAGGTGGACTGGGGACAGCAAGGTGTCATCAGGCCATGTAGTCCTGAGGCATGGTCCTAGAGCTCAGGTCCTCCGGGATGGGAAGGAGAGAGGGAGAGAGAGAAAAATAGAGGGAGCATACTTAAATTCACACAGGACACCGGATAAGACAGGAGAATAACACCAGATATAACAGACTGACCCTAGCCCCCGGCACATAGACTATTGCAGTATAGATACTGGAGGCTGGGGGGAGGGGGGGACCAACAACCTACTACCCTGAGACAAGGCTGAGTATAGCTCACGAAGATCTCCTCCACTGCACGAGCCCGATCAATTGAATTTACCACAGGTGGACTCCAATCAAGTTGTAAAAACATCATGGATAATCAATGGAAACAGGATGCACCTGAGCTCAATTTCGAGTCTCATAGCAAGGGGGTCTGAATGCTTATGTAAATAAGGTATTTCTGTTTTTAATTTTTTATAAATTTGCAAAAAAATTGAAAAACCTGTTTTCGCTTTGTCATTATGGGGTATTGTGTGTAGAATGCTGAGCATTTGTATTTATTTAATCCAGTTTAGAATAAGGCTGTAACGTAACAAAATGTGGAAAAAGTCAAGGGGTCTGAATACTTTCTGAAGGCACTGTACAGAGCCATCATGGAATCCAACTCATATTTCCCAAGCATTCATAAATTCACATTCAAGAAAACATTAAAAGTATATCTATGGACCAGATGAACCATTTGACTGGACAGATACTGAATATGCTTATTGAATGTTACAATTTACCTCTCAGATATTTAAAATGATGAATATTTGTTAAAGTTTTTAAATGTGCATACATTTAGTCTGTAATGTCTTTTTCGTTGGACCCCAGGAAGACTATCTGTCCCCCCCCGACACCTAACCCCACAGCTGTGACACTCAGATGACTCTCTTGTGCCTGTCTAGCTTCCATATCCTTCCTGTCCGGGGAGTTTCTCTCTCTCCAGTCTCTCTCTCTCTCTCTCTCTCTCTCTCTCTCTCTCTCTCTCTCTCTCTCTCTCTCTCTCCCTCTCTCTCTCGCTCTTTCTCTCCAGTCTCTCTCTTTCTCTCTCCCTCTCTCCAGGCTCTTTCTCTCTCTCTCTCTCTCTCTCTCTCTCTTTCTCTCCAGTCTCTCTCTCTCTGCCTGTCTCTCTCTCTCTGCCCGTCTCTCTCTCTCTCTCTCTCTCTCTCTGTCTCTCTCTCTCTGTCTCTCTCTCTCTCTCCCTCTCTCTCTGTCTCTCTCTCTCTCTCTCTCTCTCTCTCTCTCTCTTTCTCTCCAGTCTCTCTCTCTCTGCCCGTCTCTCTCTCTCTCTCTCTGTCTCTCTCTCTCTCTGTCTCTCTCTCTCTCTCTCTCTCTCTCTCTCTCTCTCTCTCTCTCTCTCTCTCTCTCTCTCTCTCTCTCTCTCTCTCTCTCTCTCTCTCTCTCTCTCTCTCTCTCTCTCTCTCTCTCTCTCTCTCTCTCTCTCTCTCCAGTCTCTCTCTCTCTCTCTCTCTCTCTCTCTCTCTCTCTCTCTCTCTCTACCTGTCTCTCTCTCTCTCCAGTCTCTCTCTCTCTCCAGGTCTCTCTCTCTCTCCATGTCTCTCTCTCCAGTCTCTCTTTCGCTCCAGTCTCTCTCTCTCCAGTCTCTCTCGCTCCAGTCTCTCTCGCTCCAGCCCCCCTGCTCCAGTCTCTCTCTCTCCAGTCTCTCTCGCTCTACCCGCCTCTCTCTCTCTTTCCAGTCTCTCTCTCTCTCTCTCTCTCTCTCTCTCTCTCTCTTTCCAGTCTCTCTCTCTCTCCTCCCTCTATGCCTCCCTCTCTCTCTCCCTCTATCTCTCCTCCCTCTCTGCCTCCCTCCCTCTCTCTCTCTCCCTATATCTCTCCTCCCTCCCCCCCCTCTCTCTCTCGCTCTCTCTCGCTCTCTCTGTCTGTATTGTATCATGAGATTAAGCAGTGAAATATAGAGGTTGGGTTGTAGAGAATCGAAGGACCATGAATGTATTAAGAAACCTTAGGTGCTGGCTTAAGGACGGTAGCAACCACTACAGAATGTCCAGTCAGAACAAGGATGAGGCGGATGTCGAGGTTAAGGGGAGTTTAATGGAAGAAGATGTTCACATTCACACACACACATCTGACCACTCACGGTTCAGATAACTGAAAATCATGTCCAGTGAGAACTGACATTAACTATGTGGTGGTTTAGATGCACGCACAATTAAACATCAGACATACAGGGATTCAGTCCACAGGAGGAAAAGTTCAGCAGGAGGGAAACTGTGGAAGTGCTCATCAAGATGAGGAAAGCACGTTTCTGTCCACACAGCGTGCTGGGGTCATAGACTAACTGAAACTGAAGTCCCGGGAATCAAAGCCACTGATAGGCTGAAGGAGATGTGGTGATAAGTATCTGGCATGACCTTGACCAATAAGACACTAACAAAAGTGGGGGTCCTCTGAATGGGAGACTAAGCTGCCTGACTAGAACTAACCAGAAGGGATGGCTAGAATCAGCTGACTGAAGCTGGCCGTTTTAATAAGTAGTTAAACCTCTGCCTTCCTTAATGAGTGTGGGAACGAAACCACATCAAAGACATGCAATGAATTACATTGGTCGCATGAGACGTGTGTTTGTGTGTGTGTGTGTGTGTGTGGATGTATATGTCTGTACGTGTGAGTGTGTGCGTGGGTGCGCGTATGTGTGTGCGTGTATCATGCAGGGACCAGACCTCCTCTTAGACTAAAGCCCCAACAGGATGAGAGCCCACCCCAAAGTAATCATGATGTAATGGTTTGAGTTTTGAGTGACCTTTGCCCTCTCTTCAAGTTAACTCAAGTCTATTCCTGGTTCACTAACAATTTTAGTCTGGATACAATTTTTACTACCACTTATCGACACATTCCAACCTTAAGAAAAGTAGTGATGGGTCTAAGAGTACTTCATATTGGCTTTCAGGGCAATATGTTACGATTTTATGACAAGCTAAAAGCAAGGCAGGCAGTGGATATGGACTACTTATGGATATACTAAGTAGCCTCATTTAGTAGCCTTGCTGGGTCAGAAACAGTGTTTGCATCACAAACAGCACCCTATTCCCTTTAGTGCACTTTAGGGCTCTGGTCAAAAGTAGTGCACTATATGGGGAATAGGGTGCCATTTGGGACACACCCTGTCCCCGTCAAACTGAATTACTTGAGTAGTCCCCAATCAATCAATCAAATTGTATCTATACATACTTTTAACAAGATGTCAAGATGAAGCTGCTGCTATCGTGAACAGGTAGGCTTTTGCTAAATAGATTTGATCTTAATGAGACTAACCTGTAACAACCATCCAGAAGTCCTACGAGCTTACATTCAGTTTCACTACACGGATTACATCTGGCTAGGAGCAGAAGACGTGAGCTTGGTGCCCTCACCGTTTTGTCGGACCAATCAGCGTCCTCTGGTGAACTATGGGGGTGGTTTAGTTGATGACGAACGTGAAGCACCACTGTTGACAGGCACTGTATTGCTTCAGTTCAGTCGGCACATCTTTGCTCAAGCCAAGGTTGTAAGTAAATAGCTACGTTAGCTAACATGTTTTTGCTGCCAGGTCACCCGTGATACAATCAGTATTCAACATCCATCCATGTCCAAGGATCTTGGGAGATGATGTGGAAACCGGCCACTAGGGGCAACAGTGAGCACTGTTACCTTCAAGTAGGTTTCAGTTTTACTAGGGCATTATGCTAAGCATCTGCCTCTGATTCCAAAGGGGACAAGTTCAAATCCAGCAAAATAAAGTTGTTTTTGAAATGTTTGTTCAAGCCTATCCCAAACCTTAACCCTTACCTTAACCATTCAGATTTAATGCCTAACCTTAAGATTTGATAGCGCAGCGGTAATCAGTCTGATAATTATGAGCCTAACTTACCTGTATTAAAGGATAATGTGCTAACAATAACCCAGCCTAGACCCTAGGGTTTGGAATTAGCCCTTAACAACATTAATCCAACATGTAAACTGCTGATAACAGGGTTGATTTGAAAGGGGATTTGAGCAGATGGACCTACCTTCTACTGTAAAACAGACTATTTTGAGTAAGTGGTCTGGCTCACAGCATCTGGACTCACTCACTCACTGACACACACACACACACACACACACACACACACACACACACACACACACACACACACACACACACACACACACACACACACACACACACACAGAAGGATCATGGGAAGAGGGAGAGCTGAAGAGGGAAAGAGAGGGAAAGAGAGTGAATGAAAGAGAGAATTAGAGAGAGAGAGAGAACATAGCCCACACAGACCTTTTTAATGAGCTGCCTTCATCACAGCAGACCTATTAGTGGGATGTCTCCACATTAAAGTTGCATTCACATGGCAGAGGAGGTTTGGGTGACAACCCCTGAACAGAGTGTGTGTGTGTGTGTAAGGGTAGGTGGAAGTGTAAAGATCCTGCCACACGCTGACATTTGTGTGTGTCTGTGTGTGCGTGCGCTTTTTACGTGCCTGTGTGTGGGCATTTGTGCAGAAGGAAGTGATTATAATTGTACTTATAGGTCGCAGGGGCGCAGTTTCCTTTGCAAGCAGTCTCCTCAACCTGATCAAAACAAGTGCATAGGGTGCCATTTGAGACGCAATTAATGTTTCTATTTTAGAGTTTGTCGTTTATCTTGTTATTCTGTATATACTAATCATGTGAATTCTGCTTTACAACACTTGCTGTTGGGACACAGACGAGAGCGAAAGAGAGAGATGCATGCACATCCATCATATTCTCTCACCCTGACCTGTAGAAACATCTCAAGGATGATCAATGGAAAGTATTCAGACCCCTTGACTTTTTCCACATTTTGTTACGTTACAGCCTTATTCTAAAATGGATTAGAATGTTTGCAAAATTTATAAAAAATGAAAAACAGAAATACCTTATTTACATAAGTATTCAGACCTTTTGCTATGAGAATCGAAATTGAGCTCAGGTGCATCCTGTTTCCATTGATCATCCTTGAGATGTTTCTACAACTTGATTGGAGTCCACCTTTGGTAAATTCAATTGTTTGGACATGATTTAGAAAGGCACACAGCTGTCTATATAAGGTCCCACAGTTGCCAGTGCATGTCAGAGCAAAAACCAAGCCATGAGGTCGAAGGAATTGTCCGTAGAGCTCCGAGACAGGATTGTGTCGAGGCACTGATCTGGGGAAGGGTACCAAAACATTTCTGCAGCATTGAAGGTCCCCAAGAACACAGTGGCCTCCATCATTCTTAAATGACTTCAACTTCAACTATCTCAACTAGCCGGTGCCCCCGCACATTGACTCTGCACCGGTACCCCCCTGTATATATAGCCTCCCTACTGTTATTTTATTTTACTTCTGCTCTTTTTTTCTCAACACTCTTTTTGTTGTTGTTTTATTTTATTTTTTTGTTAAAAATAAATGCACTGTTGGTTAAGGGCTGTAAGTAAGCATTTCACTATAATATCTGCACCTGTTGTATTCGGCGCATGTGACCAATAAAATTTGATTTGATTTGATTTGAAATTGAAGAAGTTTGGAACCACCAAGACTCTTCCTAGAGCTGGCCGCCCGGCCAAACTGAGCAATTGGGGGAGAAGGGCCTTGGTCAGGAAGGTGACCAAGAACCTGATGGTCACTCTGACAGAGCTCTAGAGTTCCTCTGTGGAAATGGGAGAACCTTTCAGAAAGACAACCAACGCTGCAGCACTCCACCAATCAAGCCTTTATGGTAGAGTGGCCAGAAGGAAGCCACTCCTCAGTAAAAGGCACATGACAGCCTGCTTGGAGTTTGCCAAAAGGCACCTAAAGGACTCTCAGACCATGAGAAACAAGATTTTCTGGTCTGATGAAACCAAGATGGAACTCTTTGGCCTGAATGCCAAGCGTCATGTGATGTCTGGAGGAAACCTGGCACCATCCCCACGGTGAAGCATTGTGGTGGCAGCATCATGCTGTGGGGATGTTTTTCAGCGGCAGGGACTGGGAGACTAGTCAGGATCGAGGGAAAGATGAATGGAGCAAAGTACAGAGAGATCCTAGATGAAAACCTGCTCCAGAGCGCTCAGTACCTTAGACTGGGGCGAAGGTTCACCTTCCAATAGGACAACAACCCTAAGCACACAGCGAAGACAATGCAGGAGTGGCTTCGGGACAAGTCTCTGAATGTCCTTGAGTGGCCCAGCCAGAGCCCAGACTTGTACCCGATCAAACATCTCTGGAGAGACCTGAAAATATCTGAGCAGTGACGCTGCTTTGTCATTATGGGGGACTGTTTGTAGATTGATAAGGGATTTAAAAAAAATTGATTTTAGATTAAGGCTATAACGTAACACAACGTGGAAATAGTCAAGGGGTATGAATACTTTCCGAATGCACTGTATTGTGATCATAACATATTATCTGGATTTACAATGTAAAGGGAAAGGGGGATAGCTGCCGCCCCAAAGCACACATGATATCCCTGCATCTGTCTAATTCTAATCCTGTCTCTCCATAATATTAGTAAATATGTTATTGTCATTAATAGTATTTTCTCTATCATAGTAATTGCAATAATTCCAAGAATTGATATTAAGCATTATCATCATGATTACCTTAATAATAACATAGGCTAGTCAAGGACCGCTGTTATCGGTTTCTTTAAGTGTGAATGAATCGATGTGGGAATGGATCAAATATGAATGATTCCTCAAAAGAATGATCAATTAACGCATGAATAAAGGAACGAATAGTCGCTGGAAGCAAAGCAATAACTGCAATGAGAGCTCGCAGCCAGGCTTCAAAATACTGTAAACGAGTGCCCCCGCGTGCAGTCCACTGTTTTTCACGCTTTCGGCCGCTGAGAGGCAGCATTAGGCTACCACCTATCCGTCATCCAACCACTACGGGCTCACTGTAATCACATCATGTTAACATGGGAAGGTCTGAAGTTGCCTCTGAATGTCACATACCAACAATGTGATGGGGTACACATATTGCCAAATAAGTGTAGACTCTGACACACGAGCATTGTGACTAGAAGGAAAAACAGAACGTTCTCTACGGGAGCTGTAAGGGGCAATATGGAGAGGAAGAAAGCCACGGGAGAATACCACCGCATCCCTGTATCCAAAATGTAGACTACATGTTATGGGACGGGCGGCACGTTTATTTCGCTAATTTGGAAAGTTACAAAATATACAATGATTATAAATGGGTCTTATCTGAACAGGTCGTCGCTGGACCCGTATGAGGAAGTGTTGAATCGCCCTCCGTGGGTTACTACAACTTTGGGGTGCTTCCTGATATTCACTATCGTGGTTGATATTTTGGGCAACCTTTTGGTGATATTCTCTGTCTACCGGAATAAGAAGCTAAGGAATGCAGGTGAGTAATGTATACTATTGTGTACGAGGTCGGAGTAGCCAAAGTATTGTATTGTGTTTATAAACAAGTTTCAAAGTGTTGTTTTGATACATTTGAGTATGAAATATGACAACAATAAAGGACAGGCAGTTCTGCGTTTGGGTAAAGCTGTGTACGCTGTTCGCGCGCAAATGTCGAAATGAACAAGAAAAGTAGACTAATTTGTGATTCAGAATTTGTGATAGGCGTAATACCTACATCGATGAAAATCAATAAAATGCACTGGTCTATCCCAATTAATTTAGCTTTGGCTTAAAGCTACGGTGAAAGTAATGGACCGGTGGCATTTGGAGGTAGCTACCCGCGCGTTATAGAGGATGCCGTGCCAATGTTGGTAGCCTGATCTTATACCCTATGATTTTATACGCCAGACAATGTATGTTGTATACAGGTACGTTTTGTATAGGCTAGTCAAGGATGCCTGCGTGTTGGCTAAATAGGCATGTCATGGAAGTTAGATTCTCGCCCTCGAATCATAACCGTCTGTGGATGCGTAAGCTGCTCTGACCAGACCGAATAACCATGTCTAACAAAATAATTATCTGTTTAATATCCGAGCGAGCAAAGAAGAAAGAATAGATAGAGAGGGTCAACGAATGAGGCTCTTCCAAGAATGAAAAATAGACTCGCAGAGATTGATTGACACGCGCCGCCCGGAGCCACTCTAGAGAAACTATAGGATGGACAGCAGTGTATTTTAGCAAACGTGCGACACAGGCTCCGCATGCTTAGTTGGGGATTGTGTTTCACATCCTATCAATCATGTAACTAAACTGGGAAGTCTGAATGAGAACATCTTCAACTATCCGTTTTATTTTTCAATGGAAAAATTGGATTTGGTGACGGAACATGCGTCACGTGCGCACTTGGGTTTTATGAATTGGGATCGGAGTGGGGCTGCTCTGTCTAGACCAGCCTATTATCACCAGATGGGATACGGAATGTGTTTGATATTATAATGTAGGATAATGTTGTATACAGTATGGATATTTTAAATGCATTATAGTATTGTACTGTGGTGTGATTGTTTAACATATGTTTGGATATTTCATGTGTCTTAATGATTATATTCCAAAGTACAGTACTGCTGTAACCCTCTGATAAGAACCTGACATTCTTGTGTGAGAAAATACATATCATAAAAAGAAAATCTCTTCAGTAATAACATTGTGATTTGATAGGCTACAGATAAAATGTGCGCCAGATAGAAGTTAAGCTGTTGAGAAAATAGATATTTAGTCCTACATTATTACAGACCGGTGTGTTCTCCAAATACCAAATGGACATGCTTTGCGCTCCGGTGCCGCTCTGGCCATTCAATGACAGATTGGAATTCTAGATGAATCCACATGGTAGACAGATTTAAGGGCTTATAGTTTACTGGAATGTGTATCTAGCTAAATGACTATTTCTTAGCCCCCAAATTAGTTTTATTTTCTTTGATAACCCAGGTGTCTGGTTAGACTGTAAATTCTCCTTCCAGACTCACATTAAGAATCTCCAATCCAAAGTTAAATCTAGATTCGGCTTCCTATTTCGCAACAAAGCCTCCTTCACTCATGCTGCCAAACATGCCCTCGTAAAACTGACTATCCTACCGATCCTTGACTTCGGCAATGTCATTTACAAAATAGCCTCCAACACTCTACTCAGCAAATTGGATGTAGTCTATCACAGTGCCATCCGTTTTGTCTCCAAAGCCCCATACACTACCCACCACTGTGACCTGTACGCTCTTGTTGGCTGGTCCTCACTACATGTTCGTCGTCAAACCCACTGGCTCTAGGCCATCTATAAATCACTGCTAAGCAAATCCCCGCCTTATCTTAGCTCATTGGTCACCATAGCAGCACTCACCCGTAGTCTGCGCTCCAGCAGGTATATCTCACTGGTCATCCCCAAAGCCAACACCTCCTTTGGCCACCATTCCTTCCAGTTCTCTGCTGCCAATGACTGGAACGAATTGCAAAAATCTCTGAAGCTGGAGACTCTTATCTCCCTCACTAACATTAAGCATCAGTTGTCAGAGCACTTTACCGATCACTGCACCTGTACACAGCCCATCTGAAATTAGCCCACCCAACTACCTCATCCCAATATTGTTATTTATTTTGCTCTTTTGCACCCCAGTATCTCTATTTGCACATAATCTCTTGCACATCTAGCATTCCAGTGTTAATACTAATTGTAATTATTTTGCACTATAGCCTATTTATTGCCTTACCTCCATAACTTGCTACATTTGCACACACTGTATATATATTTTCTGTTGTATTTTTTGACTTTATGTTTTTTTACCCCATATGTAACTCTGTGTTGTTGTTTTTATCGCACTGCTTTGCTTTATCTTGGCCAGGTCGCAGTTGTAAATGAGAACTTGTTCTCAACTGGCTTACCTGGTTAAATAAAGGTGAAATAAAATAAAAATAAATATTAGTTGTGTTTGTTTGACACAGCATAGACCTAATGTGCATACCAATGTCAAACGCAAAGCATCTTTTTAGTGATTTAAGAAAAATTGATTTGTGCCAGTCATATTAAGGCCCTCCCCCAATGTGATGAATATGATTATTAATAAGACTTCCTGTAATTCCTCCTCCCACCCCCTTCTCCATCCTGATTTATCATTATAATCACTTTCATTTGATATAAAAGTACATGGAATTGCACAATCGCCATTTCCTGGATTTGAGTCTTTTAATAGTTTATACAGATAGAACGTTACATACAGTAAATAGAATCGAATATTCCGTCAGGTGCAGAAAAAAGCACATTTTTTATTTGGTATGTGATGTTACAGGTTTGATCACATTTTATGGTGCCCAGTCTGTGACAAACACAGATACTTATTTAGGGAGCACATCTTTGAGGAGGGGAGGGCCGATTCATTTAAATGTGAGTGCACAAAGTAGGGGCGGAAGCAGTTCAATTGATTTAGCAAGTGCAGTCTCTCTGGGTGCATCTTAATAGTCTCATGTGGCTCCCTCTCCTTCTTCTGCGTCAATAATGGCTGCATCTCAACAGTCTAAAGTGGCGCACACTCCCTTGTCTCATGTCCTTCATTTGCACTGATCTGAAAGGCCTAATGGTAGTCCCAAATTATTAAATTGCTTCACCTGTCGAGTCCAGTCCTTTCACATCAGTGCAGATGAAGGAAAGGGAGACAAGTCGAGGAAACGACTTTAGACTATTGAGATGAAGCCATTATTGGTGGTTCAGAGTAGCTGGTGTCCTATTTTTCCTTGTACATACTCACCCTAAAGTTATTGTTTGATTTGTCAGTTATCTCCTTGCGTTGTCATTATAGTTGCAAATCTTTGCAAATCCTTGCTACGCCACTGCTTAAAACTAACTATAAATTAATCTAAGACGTGCCCAATAAATTATCTCCAGCTGAGGGCTCCAGCAAGGCATTTGGTTTGCTAACTTTCTAGCTAAGTGGCTAACTTGCAAGATCAAGCTTCTTGGTTACAGCAGAAACAATTTATCCCTTCCTGGATCAAGATCCCTGCTGCCTAAATTCTTTTTTATTTATTTTATTTTAATTATTGGAAAGAAATAGCGCCCCTTGCCTACACTTCCGGTAATACCGTACACCCCAGTATGGTACAGGAACGGTATGAAGGTATGAAATACCACCCAACCTTAGTTAGAATATCTGCTTTGAATTAAACCATTTACAATGACATGAATATCCATTCAGTCTTTTGTCAGCTTTCTACACAACAATACTTTTCTCTGTATGACATCATCAATAATGGACCTATGTCACAGGCTTCAATTGAGCCATTTGAAAAAAATTATGTATCTCTCTAACACTTTTTCTACAACAGTGTTTGGCGAATACTAACATCCCTTAAGCAGGCCAGTCACCTGGTTTCCCTGTTTCCTTAGGTTCGTGCCTTTCAGGAGCGTTTGCAATTTCAAAGCCCAGTTCCCAAAGATGGTGCATGTCCAACTCAAAGCCCTCACAATTTTCCCTTCTATTCAAGCAAAAAATAATAATGCATTGGCAAATCGCATGCCTCATGGCGACCATATTGATTGACACAGAAACGTTTCCTTTGTACTTTCTAGGGCTATTCGCATGGAGTTGTTGCACAGGCTACATAATGTTTGGCGTGGTTGTTATTTACGGGATGGAACGGAATGTGTGTGCCAGTTAGATTTGTCAATGTAAACACGGAATGTGACTTGGCTCCTCGAGCAGTCTGAGAGCTATGGATAAACCGCAGACAGCTAAAGTTTGTTTGTTGATGTTGACCAAAATGGGATTTTGTGGTATGGGAAAACACAGGCATGGGAATAAATTAAAATAACAGAATGGGTTTGAATTCCATGCGAGTTTCCATGTACAGTACCAGTCAAAAGTTTGGACACACCTACTCATTCCAGGGTTTTTCTTTATTTTTACAATTTTCTACATTGCAGAATAATAGTGAAGACATCAAAACTATGAAATAACATATATGGAATCATATAGTAACCAAAAAAGTGTTAAACAAATCAAAATATATTTTATATTTGAGATTCTTCAAGTAGCCACCCTTTGCCTTGATGACAGCTTTGCACACTCTTGGTATTCTCTCAACCAGCTTCATGAGGTAGTCACCTGGAATGCATTTCAATTAACAGGTGTGCCTTGTTAAAAGTTAATTTGTGGAATTTCTTTCCTTCTTAATGTGTTTGAGCCAATCTATTGTGTAGTGACAAGGTAGGGGTGGTATACAGAAAATTGCCCTATTTGGTAAAATACCAAGTCCATATTATGGCAAGAACTGCTCTAAATAAGCAAAGAGAAACAACAGTCCATCATTACTTTAAGACATGAAGGTCAGTCAATACGCAACATTTCAAGAAATTTGAACGTTTCTCAAGTGCAGTCGCAAAAACCATCAAGTGCTATGATGAAACTGGCTCTCATGAGTACCGCCACAGGAAAGGAAGACCCAAAGTTACCATTGCCGCAGAGGATAAGTTCATTAGAGTTACCAGCCTCAGAAATTGCAGCCCAAATAAATGCTTCACAGAGTTCAAGTAACAGACACATCTTAACATCAACTGTTCAGAGGAGACTGCGTGAATCAGGCCTTCATGGTCGAATTGCTGCAAAGAAACCACTACTAACGGACACCAATAAGAAAAAGAGACTTGCTTGGGCCAAGAAACACGAGCAATGGACATTAGACCGGTGGAAATCTATCCTTTGGTCTTATGAGTCCAAATTTGAGATTTTTGGTTCCAACTGCCATGTCTTTGTGAGAAGCAGAGTACGTCCCCTGTAGCTCAGTTGGTAGAGCTTGGTGCTTGCAACGCCAGGGTTGTGGGTTCGTTTCCCATAGGGGGCCAGTATGAAAATGCATGCACTCACTAACTGTAAGTCACTCTGGATAAGAGCGTCTGCTAAATGACTAAAATGTAAAAATGTAAATGTAGGTGAACGGATGATCTCTGCATGTGTGGTTCCCACCGTGAAGCATGGAGGAGGAGGTGTGATGGTGGGGGGTGCTTTGCTGGCGACATTGTCAGTGACTTATTTAGAATTCAAGGCACACTTAACCAGCATGGCTACCACAACATTCTGCAGTGATACGCTATCCCATCTGGTTTGCGCTTAGTGGGACTATCATTTGTTTTTCAACAGGACAATGACCCAAAACACACCTCCAGGCTGTGTAAGGGCTATTTGACCAAGAAAGAGAGTGATGGAGTGCTGCATCAGATGACCTGGCCTCCACAATCCCCCGACCTCAACCCAGTTGAGATAGTTTGGGATGAGTTAGACCGCAGAGTGAAGGAACGGCAGCCAACAAGTGCTCAGCATATGTGGGAATTCCTTCAAGACTGTTGGAAAAGCATTCCAGGTGAAGCTGGTTGAGAGAATGCCAAGAGTGTGCAAAGCTGTCATCAAGGCAAAGGGTGGCTACTTTGAAAAATCAAAAATCAAAAATATATTTTGATTTGTTTAACAATTTTTTGGTTACTACATGATTCCATATCTGTTATTTCACACTTTTGATGTCTTCACTGTTATTTTACAATGTAGAACATTGTCCAAATAAATAAAAACCCTTGAATGAGTAGGTGTGTCCAAACCTTTGACTGGTACTGTATATGTGTCCCAAATGGCACCCCATAGGGCTCTGGTCAAAAGTAGTGCAGTGAATAGGGAGCCATTTGGGACACTGCCCATGCCTATTTTCTCCACAGCGGATATTTAAATATTTCAGACAAAGTGCAAAGTCCCATTGCGTTGCTTTGTGACAGACACTCCCGGTTAGGTGGGGACCCGGTGGGCTGGCCTGGTGTCAAATGGGTCAAAATGGCCATAAAACAGATTTGTGTAATCGTGGAGTGAGGCTCACGAGAGTGAGTGTGTGTGAGTGCACATTGAACTCTAATCTGAAGCACTCTCTCTCAACCCAGCGATGTTGCATTGTTTTCCATCCTTTCAGAAGCAGAATGTTGTTTGTGTGCCAAAGTTTTAAGCGCTAGAGTTGTGTATACAAGCTATATGCACGCACACGCTTGTGTGTGTGTGTGTGTGTGTGTGTGTGTGTGTAGTGCACCAGGCACAACAACAGTGTTTACTTGTCGTTTCGTGTATGATTGAGGGCAGGTCATTCAATTCAAGTCATCTTTCAAGTTGTGTTAGACAATAAATCTTGGCAGCAGAGAACTTGAAGACATGACATACATGTACAGTGCATTCGGAAAGGATTCAGACCCCTTGACTTTTTCCACATTTTGTTACGTTACAGCCTTATTCTAAAATTGATGAAAACATTTTTTTATCATCAATCTACACACAATACCCCATAATGACAAAGCGAAAATAGGTTATTGGATTTTTTTCAAATGGATTACAAATAAAAAACAGAAATACCTTATTTACATAAGTATTCAGACACTTTGCTGTTAAAATATCGAAATTGAGCTCAGGTGCATCCTGTTTCTATTGATCATCCTTGAGATGTTTCTACAAGTCTCTGAATGTCCTTGAGTGGCCCAGCCAGAGCCCGGACTTGAACCCAATTGAACATCTCTGGAGAGACCTGAAAATAGATGTGCAGGTCCCCATCCAACCTGACAGAGCTTTAGAGGATCTGCAGAGAAGGATGGGAGAAACTCCCCAAATACAGGTGTGCCAAGCTTGTAGCGTCATACCCAAGAAGACTCAAGGCTGTAATCGCTGCCAAATGTGCTTCAACAATGTACTGAGTAAAGGGTCTGAATACTTATGTAAATATAAATGTGATATTTAATTTTGTTTGTATTTTTTAATTTGCTAACATTTCTAAAATCCTGTTTTTGCTTAGTCATTATGGGGTATTGTGTGTAGATTGATGAGAGGAAAAAACAATTTGATCAATTTTAGAATAAGGCTGTAACGTAACAAAATGTGGAAAAAGTCAAAGGGTCTGAATACTTTCCAAATGCACTGTATGTCTGTACTACAGAGTCTTATTATAGACTCTGGTGTAAACGCTATATAAGGTCTACAAGCCATTTGTATACTATCAAATGTATGTCTTTTCATGTATACACATTACAAGTTTCAATGATGTTGTGGTAAACTTCAGATTCAAACTTCAATTCCCATTGAAGTTCCTTAGCTCAAAGCATGATTAGATTCGCTACCGGATATCCCCAAAGTTTGTTTTCATTTCATGAATGTTATTTTGGATCATCATAGAACCCAAACCCCACTGCCCCTCCAGAGTCTGTTATTGTTGTTCCAAGCGTAATACATTATTTCTAAGCATATAATATGGCATTAAGTGCTTTGTGTATGTCTCCATTTACGACAAGTGTTTACCATCCCTAAATATCCCACTGGCTTTGTTGCAAAACCTCTTTAATGGAAATTGGTACACACCACAGTGGCGTCAAATTAGAACGCTTCTGTGAAAAACAAAAGACAAATCCTATTTTTGGAGGGAAATTGATATTTTCTAATTGCAGAGATTCCCCCAGCATCCTGTTTTATTTTCATCTAGAGGGAAACCATTTAAAATCCCAATTAAACTTTGGATCAAACCAGATTGAGGTTTGTACTTTTGGGACTATTCCATTGTACTAGACACACCCACATTCAAACAGCAATTCTAAAGTATAAGAAAGTATTTAAAATATTTAGATTAGATTAGATTGTACTTTATTGTGTGTTTTCACAGAAATGTATATTATGTACAGATATTGCACTGCGTTCAAAGAGATTCCACAACAAAAAGAGAGACATGATATAGTCATAACATCAGACATACAAATTCATGAATTCATTCATATTTGACCCAGGTCTGGTGTTTAGTAATCATCTGGATGGTCAATGGACAGCCTAGCATGTTTGAGTGACAGGAAAATACATGGGGTGTTTGTCCACCTCTCTGACAATCTGCTGCCCAAAAATGGTCATTGGAGTGCACCAGACAGAAGAAGAGTCCCATTTTGAATCTGTCTTGTGAAGTCCAATGTTCCTTTTGCTGAATGCAACGTGGCAAACACAGTATTACCAGAATGTAGTGTATTGTATTGTATTTACCTCACAAGGATTAGAATGAGTACATTTTGGCAGCGGGATGATTTGTTAAATCCTGTTGCAGCAGTCAACTTCTGTTGCGTAGTCAAAACAGTATCAAAGTGAGTCACGCTGTTCTATAAAGACGTCAACACCACCTGTTTTTGAGAGACACGCTCAATAGGCTTGGGCGGTATATACCGTATACCGGGGTAGTTTGAAATACCATCAAAAAAAGGGATGTGCCAAATAAGTCATCTCCAGCACAGGGCTCCAGCTATGCATTTCGTTTGCTAACTTGCTAGATAAGTGGCTAGCTTGCAAGATCAAGCTTCTTGGTTACAGCAGAGACAATCAATCCCCTCCTGGATCAAGATCCCTGCTGCCTAAATTAGCTATGTGCATCCCCCCCCCACCCCAAATAAAGTTTTACCCCGGGATGGTACAGGAACGGTATGACAGTATGAAAATCTGGATACTGCCCTACCATAGCGCTTAATACCCGTTAAAGGCCCATGCTGTGTAGACTCACTGCTTGGACAACAAATGGTGCAAAAAAAACCAAGAAACATTTATTGATGTTCGATATTGGCTGTAGCATCTAATACAAATCCCAAAAGCACTCAAACACAGCAGCAACAGTTCCGCCCTTTGAAATGGCGAAAGGTGGGCATCCGTGAAGTGGGATGAGATGTCTGTGTCCTTCTCCCCATCCAGTGGGCTGGCAGTATCAGTAGTTTCCAGGGTTTTCACCTCGGAAAGTACGACTGAGGCTTCTTTGAGACCTGCTGGAACCCCATTTTGACTTGGCCCCGTAGGCTTTTTCTGTTAGAGCAGTGCAGCTATACAGTAGGTGATTTGAATGTGGGTAGAGTGCCACACGCCAGGTGTCCACTGCTACTGTATGTGAAATTGAACAGCGGCTGGCTGATATGTTATTAAGTATTTGAAAAATCCGCCACCACTGTGAACACTGCTACATTTGACATACTGTTACTCAAACACTGTGCTTGCCCGCTTTCTCCTCCGGCTGCAGCGGATAAGCTATCATTAACTACAGTGGGGGGAAAAAAGTATTTAGTCAGCCACCAATTGTGCAAGTTCTCCCACTTAAAAAGATGAGAGAGGCCTGTAATTTTCATCATAGGTACACGTCAACTATGACAGACAAATTGAGAAAAAAAATCCAGAAAATCACATTGTAGGATTTTTAATGAATTTATTTGCAAATTATGGTGGAAAATAAGTATTTGGTCACCTACAAACAAGCAAGATTTCTGGCTCTCACAGACCTGTAACTTCTTCTTTAAGAGGCTCCTCTGTCCCCCCACTCGTTACCTGTATTAATGGCACCTGTTTGAACTTGTTATCAGTATAAAAGACACCTGTCCACAACCTCAAACAGTCACACTCCAAACTCCACTATGGCCAAGACCAAAGAGCTGTCAAAGGACACCAGAAACAAAATTGTAAACCTGCACCAGGCTGGGAAGACTGAATCTGCAATAGGTAAGCAGCTTGGTTTGAAGAAATCAACTGTGGGAGCAATTATTAGGAAATGGAAGACATACAAGACCACTGATAATCTCCCTCGATCTGGGGCTCCACGCAAGATCTCACCCCATGGGGTCAAAATGATCACAAGAACGGTGAGCAAAAATCCCAGAACCACACGGGGGACCTAGTGAATGACCTGCAGAGAGCTGGGACCAAAGTAACAAAGCCTACCATCAGTAACACACTACGCCGCCAGGGACTCAAATCCTGCAGTGCAAGACGTGTCCCCCTGCTTAAGCCAGTACATGTCCAGGCCCGTCTGAAGTTTGCTAGAGTGCATTTGGATGATCCAGAAGAGGATTGGGAGAATGTCATATGGTCAGATGAAACCTAAATATAACTTTTTGGTAAAAACTCAACTCGTTGTGTTTGGAGGACAAAGAATGCTGAGTTGCATCCAAAGAACACCATACCTACTGTGAAGCATGGGGGTGGAAACATCATGCTTTGGGGCTGTTTTTCTGCAAAGGGACCAGGACGACTGATCCGTGTAAAGGAAAGAATGAATGGGGCCATGTATCGTGAGATTTTGAGTGAAAACCTCCTTCCATCAGCAAGGGCATTGAAGATGAAACGTGGCTGGGTCTTTCAGCATGACAATGATCCCAAACACACCGCCCGGGCAACGAAGGAGTGGCTTCGTAAGAAGCATTTCAAGGTCCTGGAGTGGTCTAGCCAGTCTCCAGATCTCAACCCCATAGAAAATCTTTGGAGGGAGTTGAAAGTCCGTGTTGCCCAGCGACAGCCCCAAAACATCACTGCTCTAGAGGAGATCTGCATGGAGGAATGGGCCAAAATACCAGCAACAGTGTGTAAAAACCTTGTGAAGACTTACAGAAAACGTTTGACCTGTGTCATTGCCAACAAAGGGTATATAACAAAGTATTGAGAAACTTTTGTTATTGACCAAATACTTATTTTCCACCAAATTTGCAAATAAATTCATTAAAAATCCTACAATGTGATTTTCTGGATTTTTTTTTCTCATTTTGTCTGTCATAGTTGACGTGTACCTATGATGAAAATTACAGGCCTCTCTCATCTTTTTAAGTGGGAGAACTTGCACAATTGGTGGCTGACTAAATATTTTTTTCCCCACTGTATGTCCTTGAAACCCCTGTTCACATTTCTACGGAGAAATTGTAGACATGGTGGTCGCATAGACTGTATTGTGTACATGAGGCATCACTCAATCTTGCAAGGTGAATACCAGTAATCTGCTTTCTCATTCTCTCTGTAGACACAGTGCCTGTCTTCTTTAGTTGCATAACTGTCTGTTGGATATGGATAACCTTGGTTGATATGCTCAAACTTTTCATGATGTCTGTCAGTTGGAGTTTCTACACCATCAGCCAAGAACCGGTCTGTTACCAAAGAGTTTGCCTCACTACACTACATAAAGCACAACTTGCCTAACAAGGGTATTGGTACCATTCCCTCAGTATAAGACCATGTTTAAAACAACACCTCAATGCATCAAAACGATAATCAGGAAGTGACATTGCGTTCGACATCTTTGTCAACTCTTTCAAGTGAGCCTTGGCCAAAAAAGACGCATGCTCCTGTTGACGTCCGTTGCCGCGGGGGCTGACAACACTAGGAGTCGAGCAGTGACGGGGGGATAGGGCACGTTCTCAGGACCAAGGAGGATGGTGGGTAAACTCAGGTGACACAGGTGAGGGTGGCCGCGGAGGAGCATGACCTGGGGGTGCCATTCGCTGTGTGTATGTGTGTTGGCGGCTTCCTTGTGTATGTGTTTGTGTTGGTGGCTCCGCTGTGTGTTTGTGTTGGTGGCTTCGCTGTGTGTGTGTGTGTCCGAGCTGCATAAATGAATAATGCGTTGGGAAGAAGTGGATTAGAGAGCGAGGCCTGGCTAAGCAACGTTCTCCTTAGTTCTCATCATAACCCACTTAACATCGGCCGTAAATCAGTCTCAACATCACCTCCAGTCAACTAGGGCAAGAAAAAAGTGAAAGTCGTTAACACCTCTTCAAGTAGGCTTGCCGGTGTGTGTGTGTGTGTGTGTGTGTATTTGGTATTTTATTAGGATCCCCATTAGCTGTTGCAAAAGTAGCAGCTTCTCTTCCTGGGGTCCACACAAATCATGAAACATGACAACATACAAAACATTAATAGACAATAATTAATAGACAAGAACAGCTGTGTGTGTGTGTTTGTACCTTTTATGATTTACGACAACAGCACTACTCTCTGGGACACTGTGGTCTTTTCGAAGCTGGTGATCTGGAAATTGGCCGTCAGGAGCATGTGTCTATCAAGCCTCCCTGGAGCAGTGAGCAAACCTAATGAAAGGTTTGGATTGTGTTGTGAGGTTGTGTGGTTTGGTTATAAGTCTGCTGTTATCTGTTGTGCTAACGCCCATGGGGATGGACAGAGGGGGGAGGGAGACGGAGACATTTCGTCTGTTGAATTAGTTTTTTGAAGATGAAAATAGAGCGCTTTTCTGGGCCCCTCTTTTTTTGCCTATTCCATTCCCACTGGGCACAGACGTCAATTCAACGTCTATTCCTTGTTGGTTCAACATCATTTAATTGAAATGGCGTGTAAACAACTTTGATTCAACCGGTGTGTGCCCAGTGGGTTGCTATGTCTCTCTCTATTTCTCTCTCTTTTCAATACTCTCACAAGTATCCTAAAAGCCCCCCTGTGCCCATCCCTCACCTCTTCCTTCCTCTTCTTTATCCTTCCTTCCTTCCTTCCTTCCTTCCTTCCTTCCTTCCTTCCTTCCTTCCTTCCTTCCTTCCTTCCTTCCTTCCTTCCTTCCTTCCTTCCTTCCTTCCTTCCTTCCTTCCTTCCTTCCTTCCTTCCTTCCTTCCTTCCTCCCTGCCTTCCTCCCTCCCTCCCTCCCTCCCTGCCTTCCTCCCTCCCTTCCTTCCTTCCTTCCTTCCTTCCTTCCTTCCTTCCTTCCTTCCTTCCTCCCTTCCTCCCTTCCTTCCTTCCTTCCTTCCTTCCTTCCTTCCTCTTTATCCTGCTTTTCCTCCCTCTTTCCAGGGTTGTATTTAATAATTTACAGTACTATACAGTGCAAACCTCTTTCTGCTTGATGTGCACTGGGGATGACACAAATTGGCGGGCTCAATCAAGTATAACCTAATGCTCGTCCGAAGGGAACTGTGAAACAACACATGCATACAGTAGTATATGCCGGGTTATAGTATAAGAGATGTTTTGAACACGCACGCACGCACCCACGCACACACACTTACACCTCGATTACACTTACAGTGTCATTGCGCAAAATGGTATGCAGCATCATCTGAAAATTCAACAATCAGGTTCTGCTACCATTTATGTCAAGCAGTCTACACATACAATTTGATGCATACATTAGATAAATCCAACGTATGCACCACACTGAACGCACTGCAACTGCCTCTGACACGCAATGCTGCAAGGCAAACACAGCGTTCCATTGGTGTCATGAGCCCTCTCACTCCACCGGGTTACCACCTTAATGTGTTTCCACTATCTTCCACTCTGCTCATCTCTCTCTCTCTACTCAGCCTAACTAGCGCCACCTGTCCCTGCTCTGCTCGGCTCTAATTACTCTGCCAGCTGCGCTGCATTACCCACTAACCTCTCCCAGTATTTAAAGTCCTGTCTTTCAGCTCTCCTTTGTCAGATCGTCTGCAAAGCTCACACCCGGAACCTGTGTGCTCGCGCTTCTGGCTCACCCTTGTTTTGTGACCCCGGACCTGCCTGATTCTTGGATACTCTTCTGCCCCAGGAAAACCAGACCTGCTTTCTGCCATTACGACTCCTGACTACTCTTCGACCCCCGGTAACTCTGACCAGCCTTCTGCCTTGCTACAACGTATTTGGATTTCCCTTGAACTGTACTTCTGCCTTGTTTCATCCGCCCCGTTGTGTCTGTGTTTCCTCCCCCCAGGACTTCTGGACCACCAACCACCGGCGTCATCGGACGCATCGCTGCCACTGGGGGGCACAGATCCAGCACATTGGACGGGATAACCCCTGGAGCCTTCACTCACTCCCTACTTCCCTTTCCCCTTTAGTTTTAATAAACTTTCTGGTGTGACGCAATTGTGGTCCTCTTGTCGTCTGTCTGAACCGTGACAGTACGATCTGACCATTATGGACTCAGCGCACACTTCCCCCGACATGGAAACCGAAGAACCTGAGCAACCCACCGCCATGCTACGCCTGGAACACACTGAGAGAGAGCTAGGCCGCATGAGCGGCGACATCACCTCTCTGCTTCAGGTCGGCCACCAACAGCATCAGCAGTTCCAGCAGCACCAGCAGCAGTCCCAGCAGCAGCAACAACAACTCGCCAGGATCATCCAACTCCTCACCAACCTTACCCCAGCCAGTCTGCCCACCAGCCCTGCCTCCGAGTTACCTGCCCCGGTCATTGCAGCCGCTGCCCCGGAACCCAAGATTGGAAACCCCGAGCGGTTCAACGGCGATTCTACCCAGGTCCGGCCATTCCTGACTAGCTGCCGACTTCAGTTCTCCTTGCAGCCAAGGACCTTCGCCACGGAGGGGCTAGGGTCGGGTATGCCATCACTCACCTGACGGGCCGAGCTCGACTCTGGGGAACAGCAGAGTTCGAACGTCAAACCCCCCGCATGTGCAACCTTCGACCTGTTTGCTGAGGAGATGCTGAAGGTGTTTGACCTGGATTCACCAACCGCAGAGGCGTCTCGTGAACTGTTCAGTATTCGACAAGGCAGACGTACAGTCGCAGACCATTCCATCGACTTCCGAACCCTGGCAAGACGAAGTTCTTGGAACACACCATCGTTGGTGGACGCGTTCTTCCATAGCTTGGCTGACTATATCAGGGCGAGTTGGTCTCCCATGAACTGCCTTCCACTCTTGATGAAGCCATCGCACTGACTGTCCGGATCGACAGAAGGATACAGACCCGTCGTCGTGAGAGGGGGCGCCAAGGTCCACCAACTACCGGCATTCGGAGAGATCCGACTGGGCTCCTGTCAGCTACTGCCACTCACCCAAGTCAGCTTGATCAGTCTGAGCCTATGGAGATTGGGCGAGCCTCTCTCACTCCTGCAGAGCGCCAGCGCCGCTCACCTCAAACCTCTGCCTCTATTGTGGAGGTGATGGACATCGTGTGGTAACCTGCCCTTTAAAAGCCGAAGCTCACCGGGCATAGGGGAGTCCGGTTGAGCTCAATGACCATCCAGTCCTCCGACCGCAAACCCTTGCTGCAAGTTCACCTCCGCCTCTCTGACTCAACTCACACCCTGGCTGCTCTGGTGGATTCTGGCGCCGAAGCCAACATAATGGACATCAAGCTGGCACGCCAACTGGGACTGGAGAACCTCCGTTTGACACCTCCTATTCCTGCCCGGGCACTGGACGGACACTTACTCGGATCGGTCACTCATGTCACGGCCCCGGTCTTGATGGGTCTGTCCGGAAACCATCAAGAAACTATCCAGTTTCACCTGCTCCCCTCTCCAGGCCAACCCCTCATCCTGGGTTACCCATGGCTCCGCCGGCACAACCCTCAGCTCGACTGGGTGACCGGGGTGATCAGGGAGTGGGGAGAGGACTGCCACCGAACCTGCCTGCTTGCTGCCGCACTACCCCCTCGGCCAGTACCTACTAACTCCGCTCCTGACCTCTCCCATGTCCCAGAATGCTACCATGGTCTCAGAGAAGTGTTTAACAAAGCAAGAGCCACATCTCTGCCCCCTCACCGACCGTGCGACTGTGCCATCGACCTCCTCCCTGGAACAGCCCCTCCAAGGGGGCCGTCTTTATTCGTTGTCTGCTCCTGAAAGAAGGTCCATGGAGGACTACATCAATGACTCTCTGTCCACAGGATTGATCCGTTCATCTTCATCTCCGGCTGGTGCTGGCTTCTTCTTTGTGGGGGAAGAGGGACGGATCTCTTCGCCCCTGCATCGACTACAGGGGACTCAACGACATCACAGTGAAAAACCGTTACCCTCTCCCTCTGCTCACCTCTGCTTTTGAGTTGCTCCAGGGAGCCACTGTTTTTACCAAGTTGGATCTCAGAAACGCTTACCACCTAGTGCGGATCCGGGAGGGAGATGAATGGAAGACCGCATTCAATACACCAACAGGCCACTACGAGTATCTGGTTATGCCTTTTGGCCTCACCAATGCTCCTGCTGTGTTCCAGGCTCTAGTGAATGATGTACTGCGGGACATGTTAAACAAGTTTGTCTTCGTTTACCTGGATGACATCTTAATCTACTCCAGAAACCTGTCTGAACACACCCGCCATGTCCAGCAAGTCCTTCATCGTCTTCTGGAGAATTCCCTCTACGCCAAGGCAGAGAAATGTGAGTTTCACGTCAAGACAGTGGCCTTCCTGGGGTACATAGTGGCAGAGGGAAGTATCCAAATGGATCCTGCCAAAGTATCAGCAGTCACTTCATGGCCAGTTCCGGAGAACAGAAAGAAGCTGCAACAGTTTCTGGGGTTTGCTAACTTCTATAGAAAGTTTATCCGGAACTACAGTACCGTTGCTGCCCCTCTCACTGCTCTAACCAGCACCAAGCAACCCTTCACCTGGACCCCAGCAGCCGACAAGGCCTTCAGTACCCTCAAGGTAAGGTTCACCTCCGCTCCCATCCTCCAGATGCCTGACGTGGACCGGCAATTCATTGTGGAGGTGGACGCCTCGGATGTGGGAGTTGGTGCTGTGATTTCTCAGTGGGCTGCGGAGGATAGGAAGCTCCATCCCTGTGCCTTTTTCTCACGTCGGTTGTCCCCCTCTGAGTGCAATTACGACATAGGGAACCGAGAGCTGCTGGCTGTGAAGCTTGCCTTGGAGGAGTGGCGTCACTGGCTGGAGGGTCCACCATTCCATTTCTCGTTTGGACCGATCATAAGAACTTGGAGTACATCCGCACGGCCAAGCGGTTGAACTCCAGGCAGTCCCGCTGGGCCCTGTTCTTTACCAGGTTTAATTTCACTCTGTCATACCGGCCTGGATCACGCAACACCAAGCCAGACGCCCTCTCCCGTCAATTCCAGAAGGATGACAACCCCTCCAAGGATCCTGTGTCGATTCTGCCAAGTCCCTGCATCGTAGCAGCTCTGACCTGGGCTGTTGAGGAACAGGTGCTGGAAGCTCTCCGTAACCAGCCCGGTCCCAGCACTTGCCCAGCTGACCGCCTTTTTGTCCCCGAAAACCTAAGGTCCCAGGTCGTTCAGTGGGGGACATGACTCCCGCCTAGCTTGTCACCCTGGCTCCACCCGCACTTACAACCTGCTCGCCCAGAGGTTCTGGTGGCCCGCTCTGAGAAAGGATGTACGGGATTCGTCCAAGCCTGCCCCATCTGCAACCAACACAAGTCGTCCTGCCAGCCCCCCAGCCGGATTGCTGCAGCCCCTGCCTGTGCCCAGACGTCCCTGGTCTCACATCGCCCTTGACTTTGTCACGGGGCTGCCCCCCTTCAAGGGGCAAGACCGTCATTCTCACCATAGTTGACCGATTCAGCAAGATGGCACACTTCATTCCCCCTCCCCAAGCTCCCAACCGCCAAGGAGACCGCCCAGGTGGTCCTGGAACACGTCTTCCGGATCCACGGACTGCCAAAGGATGTAGTTTCTGACCGTGGTCCACAATTCTCCTCCGCTTTTTGGAAGGAGTTCTGTCACCTGCTGGGAGCCACAGTCAGTCTGACTTCCGGATTCCATCCCCAATCCAATGGGCAGTCAGAGCGGGCAAATCAGGAGCTCGAGAAGGCACTGCGATGCATGACTTCACGCAACCCCCCACTCCTGGTCGCAGCAATTGACATGGGTGGAGTACGCACACAATTCTCTGACCTGCTCTGCCATCGGTATGTCCCCTTTCCAATGTGTTTATGGATACCAGCCTCCTCTATTTGCCAGTCAGGAAGGGGAGGTTACTTGCCCATCTGCACTTGCGTTTGCCCGTCGATGTCGCCGCACCTGGTCACAGGCCCGAGCCACACTTCTCAGATCCGTTGCCAGCTACACTACGGGGCCAACCGTCGGAGAATCCCTGCTCCCACCTACCAGGTTGGTCAAAGGGTGTGGTTGTCGTCAAGGAACCTGCCACTCAGGGTGGAGTCGCAGAAGTTGGCACCTCGGTTCATTGGCCCATTCCCTATCATAAGAGTGATTAGCCCAACTGCTGTCCGGCTCCAACTGCCTAATTCCATGAGGGTGCACCCCACTTTCCATGTGTCTAAGATTAAGCCCATTCATGAGAGTCCGCTGGTCCCTGCTGCGCCTTGTCCTCCTCCTCCACAGCTCGTCGATGGTGGTCTGGTTTACACCGTCCGCCGCCTGCTTCGGTCCAGACGGAGGGGTAGGGTCTCCAGTACCTCATTGACTGGGAGGGCTATGGACCTGAGGAAAGGACCTGGGTGCCAGCTAGTCGGATTGTGGATAGGACTCTCATCACCGCCTTCCACCAACGGCATCCTGATCAACCTGCAATCCGTAGGGGGCCGCCCCCAGAGGATCCCTAACCGTCCTGCCCGCTCGGCTTCCTGTCCTGTGCCTGATCCTGTCTCGGGACCTGTCCCATCTCCCGACCACGGCCCTCCGGCTTCCTCCGAGGATGAGGGCGTTCGCTCGGACCGTTCGGAGGAGTTCTAGCCCTCCTCCGGCTCCCCTCCTCCCGCCCGGCGTGGTGTTGCTCTTGGGACTTCTGGGGCCGTCCCTTGGGGGGTTCTGTCATGAGCCCTCTCACTCCACCGGGTTACCACCTTAATGTGTTTCCACTATCTTCCACTCTGCTCATCTCTCTCTCTCTACTCAGCCTAACTAGCGCCACCTGTCCCTGCTCTGCTCGGCTCTAATTACTCTGCCAGCTGCGCTGCATTACCCACTAACCTCTCCCAGTATTTAAAGTCCTGTCTTTCAGCTCTCCTTTGTCAGATCGTCTGCAAAGCTCACACCCGGAACCTGTGTGCTCGCGCTTCTGGCTCACCCTTGTTTTGTGACCCCGGACCTGCCTGATTCTTGGATACTCTTCTGCCCCAGGAAAACCAGACCTGCTTTCTGCCATTACGACTCCTGACTACTCTTCGACCCCGGTAACTCTGACCAGCCTTCTGCCTTGCTACAACGTATTTGGATTTCCCTTGAACTGTACTTCTGCCTTGTTTCATCCGCCCCGTTGTGTCTGTGTTTCCTCCCCCCCCAGGACTTCTGGACCACCAACCACCGGCGTCATCGGACGCATCGCTGCCACTGGGGGGGGGCACAGATCCAGCACATTGGACGGGATAACCCCTGGAGCCTTCACTCACTCCCTACTTCCCTTTCCCCTTTAGTTTTAATAAACTTTCTGGTGTGACGCAATTGTGGTCCTCTTGTCGTCTGTCTGAACCGTGACAATTGGAAATGAATGTACTTCTGGTGTGTCAAAACGCAATGACACTGTAGCTGTGATCAAGGCGTTACTGGCAAGCTCTCCTCTCTGATGCGCCTGTCTGTTTTCCCAAAAGAGCTTGGGCGTGATCCACTTATTTTTGACCCCACTCTCTCCCCTTCCCATCAGACTAAGCCAGATATGAGTGGGCTACCTAGCAGGCAAAAGGGGTTGCAATGATGTCATTCTAACATATTTTGTGACATCATGGTCAGGTTTTATATCGCGGATTTTGAAAGGACGTTTTTTTCGAGCGTCTTTCTAGAGACCAGAAAAACTACCTGGTTGTAATCTGGTTATCTGTCAACTCTACGACCAGAAAACCAATTTACATCCAGAAAATGTCATACATCGCATGACACATTTTGCCTTCTGGTTAAACTCAGGAATCTGAAAAAAGGGAGACATTACTAAATTAACTTTGGAACTAGTGAACAGATGTATCATAGATGAACGTGAACAAGAGACTCTCCACTCCCCCCAGTCTTCAGAGGGATTCACTGATTTACTATGTTCGTCCCAAATGGCACCCTATTCTCTAGTGAACTTCTTTTGACCAACGCCCATAGGGACTATATAGGGAATAGGGTGCCATTTGGGACAAACCCATAGTCGATGATAGACACATAGGCACTTAAATGTCCTTCTTTAATATCCACTGGGAACACTTCGTCCCCTTCAAGCTTTATCTGAACGCTGTCCGGCGTTTCCTTGTGTTTATTAGATTGGCAGTGTCACCTGTATCCTCACTATGGCCAGTTACACTTAGTAAAATCCGTTCTCACAGAAGTAAGAGAGAGAGGGGGAGAGAGGTAGAAAGATGGAGAGAGAGAGTGAGGTGGAGAGAGAAGGAAAGGTAGAGAGAGAGAGAGAGGAGGAAGAAGAGCAGTAGAAAAAGAGAGAGAACGAAGGGGAGAGAAACAGGCAGTGAGAGAGGGAAGGAAGGAAAACAGCATGACAGATAGGGCAGAAACCAGCAAAGGATGACACGTGGTGATGAAGCATCACTGTTGTCTTTTTGTGTCAGAGGAAAAGAGCAAGAGAGGAATACAAGCCAAAATATGAAGAGAAAAAACCTAAAGCTGTCACGCCCTGACGTATGGAACTCTTGATAGTTGAGTCAGGGTGTGGAAGTTCTATGTGATGTATTCTATGTTTACATTCTAGGTATTGTGTTTCTATGTTTGGCCAGGTGTGATTCCCAATCAGAGACAGCTGTCGCTCGTTGTCTCTGATTGGCGATCATACTTAAGTAGCCTGTTTGCCTACTATGTTTGTGGGATCTTGTTCCGTGTATCGGCTTGGATTGTGTATAGCCTTGGACTTCACATTACGTTGGTTTGTTTTGTGTTTAGTATTAAATAAACATGTTCGCATACAACGCTGCACCTTGGTCTGACCCATCTCTCAACGATCGTGACAAAAGCAGAAATCGTATCTAATGCTCGTCTTTATTTTGGGCAAGGGGAAAAGGATAACAGATTTGTTGAAAATGAAAAAAGTATCACGATGTACAAAAGTGTAATTGCAGAGAAACTTTTATCAAATGTGTTTTTGTGCTCAGCAGGTTAGGCAGAAAGCCAGTTCCACCCCCAAGGCGAGATGCGTTGATTCTCAATCCATGTGATTAAAACAATTAAACATTTGTTTTTTCTTCTAGGGCTAGGATTACTGTATCTGGGTTTTCAGCAGGGGTTGTAACCAACATTATTTTCCAGTCATTTAGTTCTGAAAATAACCATAATTTTTTTCCTTCCGTTCCACTCTTACGACCAGCAGAATAAAGTTCTGAGCTGGTTCAAACCCCCAAAAAAGTAATGGTTTATATCATTCCTTTCTGTTCCTTTCTAAACCTCTGAAATCGGAGACTGCCTCGTATTTAAACCTCTGATTTAAAAAAAAAACATTTAGCTCCACATTAAACGACTTCACCAATCAGTGCAGATAGAGCAGCTTGCTATGGAGCAGGCAAGCTATTGTTTACATGCATTGGACAGTGTGTAGGGCGTGAGATGCGACTGTAACGTCAGTAGGCTACAGTAGCCTATGCTTCGTAGGGGGGTGGGGGGGGGGGGGGGGGTAGCCTACACATGCACAAACACTGGTAAAGATTTTCAGCTAGCAGGCAGATTCTTGCGTTTTTTATGGGACTGGAAAAAAATTCCCGGAATGTAAAAGGACGTTATTAACCGGCTCTCATGCTTTTAAAATAATGGTTCTGTTCCAGAACAGTATAGATTCACTTTCATTCTCGGTTCAGTTTCTGGTCGTCAAAAAATTATTTTCAGTTTTTTTGTTCTGTTCTCTGAACCGGTTTTCAGTGAACACTGTTTGTGGATAAAATTACCTTGGAATCCTAGTATTCACCTAATACTGAAGGTGTAAATGGCTGGTTCTGTGAACCATGCTCACGTGACAAGTAACCTTGCCTGAGACTTGAAGACTTGCATTAGCGCTCGGAGCTAATGCCTATGCTTTAGCTCAGCGGGATAACACAGTCTTGTGGTGCACAGTTGACTTGGTTTCTAACCCAGACATCCCATTTCAACATTGCTGCCTGGTAATTTCTCTCCTTAAATAATTATCACACTGTCAACGTCAATGCAGTGCGGATTACAAGGGCCAAAGACATGAGACGAGTAGGTGTAATATCATTTTGTCTTCCATCCAAAGGGACTTACTGTCACGTTCGTTCATCGACGGGTCAGACCAAGGCGCAGCGTGATATGCATACATGTTTATTAGACTTATAAACACAACAAGAAACGAGAAGTCCAAGGTACACAAACAACATACCTAACACAGAACAAGATCCCACAACCCCCTAGTGCCAATAGGCTGCCTAAGTATGGTCCCCAATCAGAGACAACGAGCGACAGCTGCCTCTGATTGGGAACCACACCGGCCAACATAGATCTAGACGTACTAGATCTAAACCTAGAAAATACAACATAGAAAATCACCACATAGAAAATACACACCCTGACTCAACAAATAAGAGTCCCCAGAGTCAGGGCGTGACACTTACAGTGAGTGCATACATTTGTTGTATATGTGACCCCAGCGGGAATCGAACCTACAAACCTGGCGTTGCTAGAGCCACGCCTCAATAACCTGAGTCATAGAGGACTAGCGAAACCACGTAGCTGTGAACTGCCAAGATAAGCCATTTAACTTACCCATCATCGTCACACGATATGCCAATATTACCCTATAGGTTGTCAATAGCCACTCCATTGAACTGACCAACCGCTAATGGCTTGCATTGTTGTGGCCTGATGCTGTGGTAACGAATGCATGCCAAATGGCACCCTATACCCTACATAGAGCACTACTTTTCACTAGGGCCCATAGTAGTGCACTATGTAGGGAATAGGGTGCCATTTGGGATGCAATCATTGTGTCAACGACCCCGCAATTGTGCTTCACAGTACTGTATGTGCCACTATGGTGACAGGGCCGTCCATGCACCAGAGGACATTGGTGTCAGCTTCTCCCATAGGGCGGTATACATTCCCTTGTATGGATGGACCTTAGGGACAAGTAAGCACTCCCTCTGACTTGTCCTCCATTGTCATTGTCACATAGTGAGAAACTTTTGACTTGCTTTAAACAGCTATAACAGCTCATGGCTCCTAGTAACAGCCTATATATATTTACAGTAAATGCATAAATGAAGCCTTAATTAATGCATACATAATGAATTGCGCTACATATAGAAAGTGTGTAATAGTAGCAGATTGGGTTGCCAAACTTATTTAGATTTATACATTTACATTTTTACATTTACGTCATTTAGCAGACGCTCTTATCCAGAGCGACTTACAAATTGGTGCTTTCACCTTATAGCCAGTGGGATAACCACTTTACAATACAATATACCTCCAGTATGTGTACTGAATGTCACAAACTGTAAAGACATCTCTTTTATAATTGTATATCTTTTTTTTAGAATTTACAATTGACGTGCAAGCTCAGTCCATCAGAGAATGGAAAACGAACTTTCCATTTGCTAACGCTAATGTGAAAGGGGGTGCAACTTGTTTTCCTTCCAAGCAGTATGCTTTCTTTTAACGGGCCATAAACAAACTCTGGGAAATTGTTCTCTACATTAATCAATTTCATAGACTTTCAAATCCGTTACAATCTCCCTCCGCCTGCCAGGCTGGTCAGCGCTTGTCCAAGCCAGCTACTCCGAGATCCGCCGCCGTCGGGGCCATTTGGGCGCCATCCAAAAGCAATAGAAAATGATGCTGTAGGAAATAAGATGTTCTCGCCCATAAACTACCCTCACGTCCAAACCTCGTCCGAGCCGTAGTTCCCCAGAGGCCTTTAGCCTGTCAGAAAACACCTTTGGAAGTGTAATGAATCCAAAGGAGTGACGTCCGTGTTGATGTGGAGGAGAAGACAGCCTCGTATTTTTCTATGATTGATATCACCAGTGGTATTTTAGGGGAAAAGATAACATTGATAAGCAGGGCTGCTGACAGGTTTTGGCGCATTTGGAGATTGGAAGGTGGGTGCATGTGTGTGTGTGTAAGTGTGTGTATGTGTCACGCCCTGACTCAGGGGACGCTTATATGTTGAGTCAGGGTGTGTATATTCCTTGTTGTGAATGTTCGATGTTGTTGTATCTAGTATGTGTATTTCTATGTTGGCCGGTGTGGTTCCCAATCAGGGGCAGCTGTCGCTCGTTGTCTCTGATTGGGGACCATACTTAGTCAGCCTATTGGCACTGTCTAGTTGTGGGATCTTGTTCCTTGTAAGGTATGTTGTGTGTGCTACCTTGGACTTCACGTTTCGTTTATTGTTTTGTCGTGGTGTTTAATAGTTAAAATAAACATGTATGCTTATCACGCTGCGCCTTGGTCTGACCCGTCATTCAACGAACGTGACAGTATGGCTGTGTGAGTGCGTTTGTCAGAGTATACTCTCTCCCTGGTGGAGTGGACACGGTTCACTGAAGAGAGAGAGAGAGAGAGAGAGAGAGCAACAGGAAGGGAGAGAGACAGAAACACGAAGGGCGCGACAGAGAGACAGGAAGGGAGAGAGAGGAGGAGGAGGAAAAACAGAGTGAAATGTCGGTGTTCCCCTATATTGCAACTTTATCTCAACTTTTTTCATTTGTTGCAACAGGGTTCATAGTAGTGATGGGGGAATAAAATCTATACAGGACATTATTTTTGATGATGTGTAGTTTTGACAATATTATATTTTTGCCCTAGTTGGCTGGACCTCCAAATTGTTTTCAGCACTTTTATTTCCATGACTGATCAAAACTCATTTCTGTCTTGTCCCACTGCAGCAGACATATGGTGAGCAATATGTTTGAAAACCAATAAAATCACAGTATCGAATCGCAATACATATAGAATTTGGAGAATCGTGAGAATCGCAATACATATCGTATTGGCACCTAAGTATCGTGTTAATATCGTACCGTGAGGTTCCTGGCAATTTCCAGCCCTAATTTATAGTATATTTAAGCATTACATTGTCATATGCTGTCAACAGTTTCTAATTCCCTTTCCAAACTGTCATAACAATATTAACTTATCCAGTATTGTTGGGGAGGAAGGCGTGAGAATAGAGTGAAATAATGTTGACTTGTAAAAATAGAATCCCGGTCATTTTACATTGTTCTCAGAGTGAGTTTAGACTTCCACCCCTGGTTATCCATACCCTACATCTTCCTTGCCTCTCTTGCCACAGAGACACTGATCTTGGGTCAGTTTATCATTTTATCCACTAATGTTGTTCATCGACTGCAGCTCAGCCTTCAACACCATAGAGCCCTCCAAGCTCATCACTAAGCACAGAGCCCTAGGTCTGAACCCCTCCCTGTACTCCGAGCATATGCTGACCAACTCGCAAGTGTCTTCACTGACATTTTCAACATATCCCTGACTGAGTCTGTTTCAAGCAGACCACCATAGTCCCTGTGCCCAAGGACACTAAGATAACCTGCCTAAATGACTACCGACCCGTAGCACTGACGTCTGTATCCATGAAGTGCTTTGAAAGGCTGGTCATGGCTCACATCAACACCATTATCGCAGAAACCCTAGAACCACTTAATTAGCATACCGCCCCAACAGATCCACAGATGATACAATCTCTATTGCACTCCACACTGCCCTTTCCCACCTGGACAAGAGGAACACCTACGTGAGAATGCTATTCATTGACTACAGCTCAACACCATAGTGCCCTCAAAGCTCATCACTAAGCTAAGGATCCTGGGACTAAACACCTCCCTCTGCAACTGGATCCTGGACTTCCTGACGGGCCGCCCCCAGGTGGTAAGGGTAGGTAACAACACATCTGCTACGCTGATCCTCAACACGGGGGCCCCTCAGAGGTGCGTGCTCAGTCCCCTCCTGTACTCCCTGTTCACCCATGACTGCATGGCCAGGCATGACTCCAACACCATCATTAAGTTTGCCGACGACACAACAGTGGTAGGCCTGATCACCGACAACGATGAGACAGCCTATAGGGAGGAGGTCAGAGACCTGGCCGTATGGTGCCAGGATAACAACCTCTCCCTCAACGTGACCAAGACAAAGGAGATGATTGTGGACTACAGGAAAAAAAAGAGGACTGAGCATGCCCCCATTCTCATGGGGCTGTAGTGGAACAGGTTGAGAGCTTCAAGTTCATTGGTGTCCACATCACCAATGAACTATCATGGTCCAAACACACCAAGACCGTCGTGAAGAGGGCACGACAAAGCCTATTCCCCCTCAGGAGACTGAAAACATTTGGCATGGGTCCTCAGATCCTCAAAAAGTTATACAGCTGCACCATCGAGAGCATCCTGACTGGTTGCATCACCGCCTGGTATGGCAACTGCTCGGCCTCCGACCGCAAGGCACTACAGAGGGTAGTGCGTACGGCCCAGTACATCACTGGGGCCAAGCTTCCTGCCATCCCGGACCTCTATACCAGGCGGTGTCAGAAGAAGGCCCTCAAAATTGTCAAAGACTCCAGCCACCCTAGTCATAGACTGTTCTCTCTGCTACCACACGGCAAGCGGTACCGGAGTGCCAAGTCTAGGTCCAAAAGGCTTCTCAACAGCTTCTACCCCCCAAGCTATAAGACTCCTGAACAGCTAATCATGGCTACCCGGACTATTTGCTCCCCCCACCCCATCTTTTTACGCTGCTGCTACTCTGTTAATTATTTATGCATAGTCACTTTAACTCTACCCACATGTACATATTACCTCAACTACCTCAACTAGCCGGTGCCCCTGCACATTGACTCTGCACGGTACCCCCCTGTATATAGCCTCCCCTACTGTTATTTTATTTTACTTCTGCTCTTTTTTTCTCAACACTTTTTTGTTGTTGTTGTTTTATTTTACTTTTTATTAAGAAATAAATGCATTGTTGGTTAAGGGCTGTAAGTAAGCATTTCCACGGTTACTTGATTTGATTTGATTAATGGTTAAGGTTAGGATTGGGGGACGGGAAGCTGATTCTAGATCTGTACCTGGGAAACTTCACCTTGGAGCACTTTCCTACATAGAGATGCCTTCCTTTAGAAGATCCACCGGCGAGGCAATCGCCATTGCACTGCACACTGCCCTATCCCACCTGGACACAAGAAATACCTATGTAAGAATGTTGTTCATCGACTGCAGCTCAGCCTTCAACATCATAGAGCCCTCCAAGCTCATCACTAAGCACAGGGCCCTAGGTCTGAACCCCTCCCCTGTGCAACTGGGTCTTGGACTTCCCTGGTGGGCCGACCCCAAGGGATGAAGGTAGGCAACAACGCCTCTGCCACGCTGATCCTCAACACGGGGGCCCCACAGGGGGTGTGTGCTCAGCCCCCTCCTGTAGTCCCTATTCACTAATGACTGCGTGGCCACGCCCGTCTCCAACTCAAGTTTTCTGACGACACAACAGTGGTAGGCCTGATTACCAACAACTATGAGACAACCTACAGGTGAGAGCCCAACACATCATCGGGGGCACACTGCCTTCCCTCCAGGACATCTACAGCACCCAGTGTCACAGGAAGACCAAGAAGATCATCAAGAACCTCAGCCACCCGAGCCACTGCCTGTTCACCACACTACCATCTAGAAGGCAGAGACAGTACAGGTGCATCAAAGCTGGGACCAAGAGACTGATAAACAGCTTCTATCCCCAGGCCATCAGACTGTTAAACAGTCCAGTACCCTGCCCTGAACCTTAGTCACTGTTACTAGCCGGCTACCACCCGGTACCTCTACCCTGCACTTTAGAGACTGCAGCCCTATGTACTTTAATAATGTTTACATACTGTTTTACCCACTTTATATGTATATACTGTATTCTAGTCATGGCTCATTACATTTACATTTTAATCATTTAGCAGACTCTCTTATCCAGAGCGACTTACATCCTATAACACTGCTGTACACACCTTTTCTATTCATATACTGTCCATAATGTCTATAGACACCCTTATAATAAAATAATATACTGTATATTCCAGACTCTGACACGGCTCCTTCTGATATTTCTTCATTTCTTTCTTTTTACTTTTTGAATTATGTGTGTATTGTTTTGTATTGCTAGGTATCATTACTGCACTGTCAGAGCTAGAAATACAAGCATAACATCTGCAAATCTGTGTATGCGACCAATAAACGTTGATTTGTTTTGATTTGACATACAACCCATGTCAGTGTTCTGGGTCTCTGAGTTCTAAGTTCCCATTGCACACTTGTGGCATGAGTTGGAGTGTTAACCTCAATGTCCTGGCTAAATTCCAAACTTGGCCCTCAGTTTCCAATGGACTCATTCAACGTCTCTGCTCTCTATTCCTGTCGTATTTGTAAATGGGAATGTGCTCTTAATTAACTTCACTTCCTAGCTCCCTAGTAGCTGTCCGGTTCTACTGATACTCTTTCGGGCCTGGACCTGTCCATTATACAGGAGTGTGTAGTTGATTACTTGCACCAGGTGTATTAGTACTGTCCTAGAACGCATACCCTGTGGTTACCCCCAGGAACTTCATTGAAAAGCCCTGCTCACTACTTAAGAATCTGGAGGCACCTTTTGACTCCACACCGTGCCATGTGAAGATTCAAAGGTTGTGTAGCACCACTAGTACAGGATGTGTGTGTAAAAGTCCAGGCTCAGTTGAGCTGTATCTATAGACTGAGAATGACTCATTCATAATTTATCTGATTGATCTCTTTCTGCAAACTATCAAACTGCAACGCTCAGCTCCATCTCCCCAGTCTCTCCTGGTGGTGTGTGTGTGTGTGTTTGTGTGTGTGTGAGAGAGAGACAGTGTGTATGTACGCTCATGCACATATGTGTTTGTGTAGAAGTGATTGGCCTATAGTTGTTTATGTGGACACAGTCAGAGCAGCTAGGGTGGAGTAGGTAAGGAAGGGAAATCAAAGGGCTGGAAAGACATTCTGCCCAATCCTGTTTGTTAAGGTTCTGCCTGCTGGTGTGTTTCTAATCACCACCCAAGAGTTGTCAGTGTTTTCAAATGTTGAACTCTCTAAGACCTGAAGACTATAGGTCCCTGAGATAATAGTTCAGCGGGCTAAAACAGTGTTGTGGTGTGCAGGATATTCGTGTTCGAACCCAGTCAGTCAGTCACATATTTTCTGTTGTATTTTTGACTTTATGTTTTGTTTACCCCATATGTAACTCTGTGTTGTTTTTATTCGCATTGCTTTGCTTTATCTTGGCCAGGTCGCAGTTGTAAATGAGAACTTGTTCTCAACTGGCTTACCTGGTTAAATAAAGGTGAAATAAAAAATAAAAAAATATAGGAGATTAACGAATTGAACATTTTTCATGGTTCAAAGACAGTTGTTTTCGTCACCACAATATGTAAAAAAAAAAAAAAAAAATGTTTTTCAAAGTATAAATCTCTTCTCAATGTACCAGTATGAATGCCACTAGAATGTAGAACGTTGTTGTACATGAAACAAAAATGGTACGTAAGTTGTATGTAGAAAACCAAGGTATTATCAAGGTACTGAGGTGATATGTTTACACTGACTCACAGACATATACTGTACTGATACATACATGTAGAAGGAAATGAGACTGTGTGAACCGTGTGGCCGTTCAAAACAACAACACCAGCTGCAGCAGATGGAAAACCAAGATGTACGCATGACCTTTACATGGATCACCGAGTCTTTTTCTCTGGCACTCTTTCTTTCTGTAGTGTGTATGTGAGGGAGGGGGAGGGGGGGTGGGGGGTGTGAGTGTATGTGTGTTAGTCAGTGTGTGGCTCTCCCTTCAGTGTGTGTGTGTGTGTGTGTTTGCGTGTATCTCTGTCTCCAGTGTGTGTGTGTGTGTGTGTGTGTGTGTATCTCTGTCTCCAGTGTGTGTGCGCGTGTATCTCGCTCCATTGTGTGTGTGTGTGTGTGTGTATCTCTGTCTCCAGTGTGTGTGTGTGTGTGTGTGTGTGTGTGTATCTCTGTCTCCAGTGTGTGTGTGTGTGTGTGTGTATCTCTGTCTCCAGTGTGTGTGTGTATCTCTGTCTCCAGTGTGTGTGTGTGTATCTCTGTCTCCAGTGTGTGTCTTAGCACTCTTCAATGTTTCACATCTGTGAAAGATAAGATATGAGTGCATCAGTCTGCCCGAACCGATCCAAATTAAGCATGCATCGGTCAGAAAACAATTTCTTTACTCGTATTGTTTAATTTCCGAAAATACCTCTTATCTGTTGTGACTGAATTGATGAGTCCTCTCCTTCGTTCAGTAGCCTATGGAAACGTTTATGCTTGTAACTGTCTATGACTGTCAGATAACAACAGTGCGCACCATAGGAAGTTGGTGGCACCTTAATTGAGAAGGACGGGCTGGAGCGGAATAGGTGGAATGGTATGAAATACATCAAACAAATGGATTCCATGTGTTTGATGCAATTCCATTGACTCCGTTCCAGCCATTATTATGAGCCGTCCTCCCCTCAGCAGTCTCCACTGGTGTGCACAGTGCGGGAGACACAGCTGCTCGCGCTAGCAGTGGTAGGCCTATCCTAGCCCAAAGGCCGGCAGATGCCGATATTGAGTCGTGCCATTTTACCATCTAAATGCATTGTATGCAGCCGACAATACATTTGTATCCCTAGTGGACCGGTTCGTACCTTAAACATTCTCCATTCAGGCTTCAATTTCCTCCTTAACTTTATTTAATGGCGAGAAGGTGGAAAATATGCATACTTTCTTTATGAAACACCATTTTCCACCACCATGCTAGAGTGGTTAAATGCTAATCCCTGATGTTGTGTAAGGAAAGTATCCATATATCCCCGTTTTTTTTTCCGCCTTCTCGCAATTATATAAAGTTAAGGAGGAAATCGAAGCAAATGCAGCCTGAATGGATAATGTTTTAGGTACGAACCGGTCCACGAGGGATACAAATGTATTGCCAGCTGCATACAATGCATTTAGATGGTAAAATGGCACAAATCTAAATTGCCGTCTGCTGGCCTTTTGGGCTAGGCATATCCCTGTTCTAATAGGCTAAATAAGCTATTCGTACATCTGGCACCTTCAGCATTTAGACGCTTGTAAAATGGCTTTCGCAATGTCAAATCATAGGCTTTATTAGTTGAGTGACCACCAATGTAATTTGCTGGGTCATTGTTAGCTAAATGCGCTGTAGAAAATTGTGTTTTACCGGAGTGTAGCCTACCGGAGTGGACGCAACTCACATCCAACTGCTGATTGGGGTTTTCAATAATTCAGATTTTATTTAGATTGTTGTTCAGGTACACCATAAGAAATAGTTTTGGTAGTTTTGCTTTAGACAGTCAAGTGTATTTGGTCATTTTTACATGAACAGGGTAATTTCATAAAGAACAGCAATCATTTCGCATTCATTGGCTCTGTAAAATTTCAAGCGGTGTAAACCATTCGCTTTCGAGATGGGTGTAAAATCCAAACATGCATTATATTAATTGTCTAAATGCCATGCTAATTTCTAAATATAAATATTGACATAGTACTAGCTCAAAACATTTTCAATCTGTGGGTGATGGTTATTTCAGAAAGAAAGTGGGGGAATAAAAGCATACAGTCGTGGTCAAAAGTTTTGAGAATGACACAAGTATTGGTCTTCACAATGTTCGCTGCCTCAGTGTTATGAGATATTTTTGTCAGATGTTACTATGGTATACTGAAGTATAATTACAAGCATTCCATAAGTGTCAAAGGCTTTTATTGACAATTACATTACGTTTATGCAAAGAGTCAATATTTGCAGTGTTGACCCTTCTTTTTCAAGACCTCTGCAATCCGCCCTGGCATGCTGTCAATTAACTTCTGGGCCACATCCTGACTGATGGCAGCCCATTCTTGCATAATCAGTGCTTGGAGTTTGTCAGAATTTGTGGGTTTTTGTTTGTCCACCCGCCTCTTGAGGATCGACCACAAGTTCTCAATGGGATTAAGGTCTGGGGAGTTTCCTGGCCATGGACCCAAAATATTGATTTCTTGTTCCCCGAGCCATTTCGTTATCACTTTTACCTTATGGCAAGGTGCTCCATCATGCTGGAAAAGGCTTTGGTCATCACCAAACTGTTCTTGGATGGTTGGGAGAAGTTGCTCTCGGAGGATGTGTTGGTACCATTCTTTATTAATGGCTGTGTTCTTAGGCAAAATTGTGAGCAAGCCCACTCCCTTGGCTGAGAAGCAACCCACACATGAATGGTCTCAGGATGCTTTACTGTTGGCATGACACAGGACTGATGGTAGCGCTCACCTTGTCTTCTCCGGACAAGGTGCTTTCCCGGATGCCCCAAACAATCGGAAAGGGGATTCATCAGAGAAAATTACTTTACCCCAGTCCTCAGCAGTCCAATCTCTGTACCTTTTGCAGAATATCAGTCTGTCCCTGATGTTTTTCCTGGAGAGAAGTGGCTTCTTTGCTGCCCTTCTTGACACCAGGCCATCCTCCAAAAGTCTTCGCCTGCTGCCATTCCTGAGCAAGCTCTGCACTGGTGGTGCCCCGATCCTGCAGCTGAATCAACTTTAGGAGGCGGTCTGGCGCGTGCTGGACTTTCTTGGGTGCCCTGACATCTTCTTCACAACAATTGAACCTCTCTCCTTGAAGTTCTTGATGATCCAATAAATGGTTGATTTAGGTGCAATCTTACTAGCAGCAATATCCTTGCCTGTGAAGCCCTTTTAGTGCAAAGCAATGATGGCGGCACGTGTTTCCTTGCAGGTAACCATGGTTAACAGAGGAAGAACAATGATTTCAAGCACCACCCTCCTTTTAAAGCTTCCAGTCTGTTATTCTAACTCCAATCAGCATGTCAGAGTGATCTCCAGCCTTGTCTCGTCAACACTCTCACCTGTATTAGCGAGAGAGAAACACTGACATGATGGCAGCTGGTCCTTTTGTGGCAGGGCTGAAATGCAGTGGAAAGTTTTTTTGGGGATTAAGTAAATTTTCATGGCAAGAGGACTTTGTGATTAATTGCATTTAATCTGATCACTCTTCATGACATTCTGGAGTATATGCAAATTGCCATCATCAAAACTGAGGCAGCAGACTTTTTGAAAATTAGTATTTGTGTCATTCTCAAAACGTTTGACCACGACTGTACATTTCCCCCACCTCTAATCTGATAGTGGGGTGGTAGATGCTCAGTCTGCCCAATGGCTCAGCTCTGGTGCCTACACACACCAGTGACACAACACACACACACACACACACCAACAGAGGGCCACTTAGCTAAGAGAAGTCATCTCAGACAGATCCAGCTCAAGAGGCCCAGCTCCTGAAGCTCCCATCAGCAGCAGATATTAATTTAAAATGGAAAATTAATGTGTTGTGCAACAAGAAAAAGGGGCATCGAATAGTATCATATCGAACCGAATCGCATCCAATTCGTTCCCCTAATAAACCGAATCGCACCGAATCGTTTCAAACTAAAACATATCGTTCCTGTATCGTATCGGAGCCCATGCATCTAGATGCGTATTGAATCGTTCATGAAACTAGATAATCACATCCCTAGTGTGTGTGTGTAGTTGTGATACTATCTGTCAGTGTTGCTATGATTTAATCTGTTTTTGGGGTGTGTTTATGTGTGCGTGTATGAGAGGAAAAAAAGAGAGAGAGAGAGAGAGAGACGCACATGGAGGGAAAGAGAGAAAGAGAGAGAGAGAGAGAGACGACATGGAGGGAAAGAGAGAGAGATGCACAGAGGGGAAAAGAGAGAGAGACGCACATGGAGGGAAAGAGAGAAAGCGAGAGAGGGGAGAGAGAGACACACAGAGAGAGAGAGAGAGAGAGAGAGAGAGAGAGAGACACACAGAGAGAGAGAGAGAGAGAGAGAGAGACGCACATAGAGAGAGTGAGAAAGAGAGAGAGAGACGCACATAGAGGGATAGAGAGAGAGAGAGTGTGTGTGTGTGACAGGGAAAGTGTGTGTATGTGTTCTGTAAATCCCAATCTTATTTATTTTGTGTATTTTTGGGGCCACTCGCCGAGCTGTCAGATAAATTATTACTGGAGTGTTTGAACTGTCTGGGATGGAGGGAGAGAGTGGTGGGAGGCAGGCGAATGGATGGGATCTACTCACTGTTGTGGAAATAGGATTCATTTTAATGATGGATTCAAGATAGTGGGTTATTTAATATAGAGATTAATACATGTGACAAAACGCTCAGAATTCCGGATAAGGTATTGGCACAACTTTGATGGTGAACATGTTGCATAAACAGAAAGTTGGTGGGCCGGGTGAAAACTTATGCATTTACAGGTCCCTTACTAACCTGGGTGGTGTTCAGTCGGGTACACCGTAGCACAGCGTTTTGAAATGGAGAGCGAAAAATCTGTGTTCGATTGGACAGGTTCAGTTAGTACCTCCCCATTTGAAACATTTCAAAATATTTATTTCCCTACTGAACATGACCCATAAGGCTTGGCTGCTAGTCATCCTATATGGCCACATAAACAGGATAAGCGACATGGTTTATCTTTTCATCAAGGGGGTCAGTTTAATTAGAAAAGACACACAACAACAAAGTCATAGAATGTCATTGGAAAATGGGAAAATATGATGTTGACTTATTATGCAACGCATTCCCATTCAAAGTTTAAGGAGATTAAATTTGAGCTATTTTAGGTCAGCCGGGGCTAGGTCATCTGCTTAATAAAGATATGGGTGATAAGAATAACAACCATCACGCTAACCAATCAGAATGAAGAGGCTCAGCAGGCAGATGTTAACCTCTTAAGGATCTGACCCCTTTTTTCAGTTTTCGCCTAAAATGACATACCCAAATCTAACTGCCTGTAGCTCAGGACCTGAAGCAAGGATATGCATATTCTTGATACCATTTGAAAGAAACACTTTGAAGTTTGTGGAAATGTGAAATTAATGTAGGAGAATATAACACATGAGAAAATATTACAAACAAAAAAAACGTGTTTTCTTTTTTTTCTTTTTTCATCATCTTTGAAATGCAAGAGAGGCCACAATATAATATTGCAGTTTAGGCACAATTTAGATTTTTGCAGTGTGTGTGCAAAGTTTCAGATTGATCCAGTGAAGCATTGCAATACTGGAATATTTTTGTATCAAGTCTGCCCAAATGTGCCGAGTTGGTCAATTGATACAATGTCAAGTACATAACTATAGAGAGCATACAAAAATGATATGGTATACAAAATGTAAGTTTACACACTCCCAGGAATGTCATAATGATGGATCATTAGCTTATACACTACCTTTCACACACCTAGATGGCCGGGCCGGGGTGGGTGTAGAGCCAGAGACAGCAGGGGATCAAAACTGAAGAACACAGTTCCTACATTTCAGAGCAAGATTACTGAATGTAAGTACATAATTTACCTTCAGAGGTGAATGTATCAACCCAGTTGCCGTGATAAGTTTTTTGTTGTTGTGCACTCTCCTCAAACAATAGTATGGTATTTTTCACTGTAATAGCTACTGTAAATTAGACAGTGCACTTAGATTAACAATAATTTAAGCTTTCTGCCCTTATAAGACATGTCTATGTGTCGCGTCTCCTCCCGTTGCCCCCCTCCGGTAGCTTCGATTCGCCGGTCTACTGACCACCGGTCTGAGCGCACCACCTCGGCAACACCGGAATGGAAACCCAACGCACCTAATCCAGCGCACCTGCACCTCATCATCTCATCACCACCCTTATATAGCCTGGACTGTTAGTGTCATGTCGTGTACTCGCTCTTTGTTGTTCTCTTGCTCAGTGTTAAGTAAACCTATACATTGTTGATTCCTGCATCTGCATCCTGCCTCTTCGTATCCTCAGTACTCGTCACAGAATCACAAACCTATTACGAAGATGGATGCAGCTGGTAATCCTCCTGGAGTTTCCCAGCGCCTCGACCAGCACCACCAGCAGATTGCCGCCACGCAGGAAGTGCTCCAAACGCTGCATAAACTGACCAACTCTCCGGTTCCACCTCGGAGCGGCGAGTGCACCCAGTCCACCTCCTCCCATGCTATCACCAACGTCTGAGGGACCCCTCGCCCTGCCGGAGCGCTATGACGGGAAAACGACAAAATGTAGAGGTTTCCTGCTACAGGTCTCACTGTATCTGGCGCGTCAGCGTGGGGCAACTCCATCGGACCAAGCCAGGATAGTGCTGGTGATTTCGGTACTGAAGGGAAAGGCGCTGGATTGGGACACGGCAGTCTGGGAAGGAGGTGAGGCCGCGGCACTTCCCCTACTCCACCTTCCTCGCTCGGTGCAGGCGATGTTCCATCCTCCCACGGAGGGAAAGGGGCGGGGGTGAGCGTCTCCTCCCGGCTACAACAGGGAGAGGAGGCCGCGTTGAGTACGCCCTAAGCTTTCGCGCGATGGCAGCGTCTTCTGGCTGGAATGAGCGTGCTCTGCGCCACGGCCTTCAGGAGAGGGTTGCGGGAGGACATCACGGCGGAACTTCGCATGTCGGGACAACGAGATAGACTTGATACCCTCATCGCCACTCCATTCGTCTTGGCGACATGTTGAGAGACCGGCGGCATTCCCAGCACCACCCGGGCTTCAATGCTCACCCCCATCCGAGCTATGGAAGCCGCCCTGCCTCCCGAGTCCTCACCCATGGAGGTGGGGAAGCAACCCCAACACCACCACGGACCACAGATCAACTGGCGGCTCCCTATCTGGCGGTATGACTCCCGTTGCCGCTCCATGAGTGTTCCGTCATCACCAGTCACCAAACCATTGTTTTTAGTTCCCCTAACGGTGAATGGTTCTTCCTTCTCTTCGCTTTCCACGGCAATGATAGATTCCGGATCAGCGGGGAACCTTATCGATAGGGAGCTGGTCTCTGAATGGGGGGTTGCCCACCGTGCCACTGCCTTCTCCGGTACACGTCACCTCGCTGGGCAATAAACCACTTGGATCAGGCACCATTACACACGTCACTCTCCCCATCACCATCACCATTCCCACACTACCGGAGCACCACGAGGAGCTGTCCTTCCACATCATCCGTCACCCCTTCACCGGATCGTCTTGGGATTGCCCTGGCTCAGACTACACAACCCCACCATCAGTTGGATCACCAAGAGGATCACAGCCTGGTCCCCCCTCATGCTGGAGGACCTGCCTGCCGGTGGTTTGTTGTTCCACGTCAGTGGAGAGTCCGGAGTCCGCCCTCCAGCCCAACATTTCACGTGAGTATGCAGATCTCTCCGATGTCTTCTCTGCCTCCAAGGCTACGTGTCTCCCTCCTCACAGGCCCTGGGACTGCGCCATTGACCTGCTGGAGGGACAACACCCCCCGAAGAGTCGCATTTACTCTCTCTCCATAGCAGAGACTGAGGCCATGGAGAAGTATGTGGTGGAGACCCTGAAACAGGGGTTCATCAGACACTCTACCTCTCCTGCCTCCGCCAGCTTCTTCTTCGTGGCCAAAAAAGAGGGAGGACTGAGGCCGTGCATTGACTACGGGGGGCTGGGCGCGTCACCACAAGTACCTGTACCCCCCTCCCTCTGGTTCCGTCGGCCATCGAGCAGCTGCGAGGGGCCCGGTGCTTTACCAAGTTGGAACTGAGGAGTGCCTACAGCCTGATCTAATCCGGGGAAGGAGACAAGTGGAAGATGCCATTCAGCACTACCTCAGGTCACTATGAATACTGTGTCATGCCCTACGGCCTCGCCAACACACATTCCGTGTTCCAGTCTTCGTCAATGGCGTGTTCGAGACATGCTGAGTAGACAGGTGGTGGTGTACATCGGCGATATCCTGATCTGCTCGGCTCGTTCGAGGAGCACGTCAGGGAAGTGTCTGGCGGTCAGCCTGTTGGTGAAGGGGGGAGAAATGCGAATTCCACCAACAGGCCATCTCCTTCCTGGGATTCAGGATAAGTCCTCAGAAAGAAAGAACGTCTCCTCCCGTTGCTTTCCTGGCGCTCCTGATTCGCGGTCTACTGTGCCACCGGTCTGAGCGCACCACCTCGGCAACACCGGAATGGAAACCCAACGCACCCTAATCACCTCCAGCGCACCTGCACCTCATCATCTCATCACCACCCCTATATAGTAGTTCCGTGTAGTTCAGTTGGTAGAGCATGGCACTTGCAACGCCAAGGTTGTGGGTTCGATTCCCACGGGGGACCAGTGAGAAAATGTATGCACTTACTAACTGTAAGTCGCTCTGGATAAGAGCGTCTGCTAAATGACTAAAATGTAAATATAGCCTGGACTGTTAGTGTCGTGTAGTTGTTCTTTTTGCTCAGTGTTAAGTAAACCTTTACATTGTTGATTCCTGCGTCTGCGTCCTGCATCTTCGTATCCTCAGTACTCGTCACACTATGTCCTGGAAAGTTTGCTGTTACTTACAACAGTCATGCTAATCACATTAGCGCCACGTTACGCTCAACTGTCCCATTATACGGGACACCGATCCGTAGAGGTTAAACCATTGGCTAGACACCGCTTTGCCAAATATTTTTCGTCAAAATGCTGAGCGAGGACTGTCACTTACAGTAACAATGGATAACCACGCTCCGGGGTGAAGTTTAACCTAGGTACAGATCTAGGATCAGCGTTCCCTCCCCCCAATCCAAACCTTAACCATTAGTGAGGTATATGCAAAACTGACCCCAGATCACACACTAGAATATATTTTCAGCTGGCAGACAGACACTGGAATACATTTCTGAGTGACAGCGTGAGGGCTTTGCATCGGTGCGTTGTTGCATTTTTTGTGGGACTGGAAAAAAAATGGCGGAGCGTAAAATAACGTTATTAACCGGTTCCCATGCTTTTAAAATAACGGTTCTGTTCGGAACATTATACTGTAGATCACTTTCGTTCCCGGTTCTGATTCTGTTCCTCGAAAATGTATGTTATTTTTCGGTTTTCGGTTCTGTTTCCTGAACCGGTTCCAACCCCTGCTGGTAATTGCAAAATGGAGCCCAAACCCTGCATAATTGGTTTCCTATATGCGGGAAACCCACCTGAGCACAGATGTCAGTTGAGCGTCTAGTTTTGATTTACATTTGGTTGAGTTGTCCAACTAATGTGAATTCAGCGTGAAATCAAAAAAACATTTCACCATTGCATTGGATTTGGGTTAAAAGTTGGGTGAAAAAATATGAAATTCCCTTACATTAATGATTCAATCAGTTCAACGCCATTATTTTTTTTCTTGAACTGGCGTGGAAACAACGTTGATTCAACCAGTTTATATGGGAAGGGAGAAAAAAGGAGGGGAAAACTTCTTCTCCTCTGTATATCACCAACGCTATGGGGTTTCTCTCCATTTTTCTTAATGAGCGTTTGCATTCCACCACTTAATAAGATTTGACTGCACTATATGGTTTGTTAGCCTGTTAGCCACCTAGCATTCCTTAAGGAAAATCATTGAGAATAGCCCCAGAATCACTTCCAACTAAATACCTCTCCCACACTCGTATAGGAGACAGAGAGCGTAAGCGTAGACACTTCCACCGTGTCCTGTAATCCTTGTGTTCTGGCTGAATTTTCAGTCTGTTAACCCCCCTTTCTGGGTCGCCACATCAGTCCCCTACTGTGCCGTGCCCTGGCTTACCTCTCCAAATCAAAACTCACGTACCCACTCAAAACAAATTCAACTGGGGGTCTATTTGGAGGTGGAGGGAAGGTGATAATCGCCACACTTGCCCTCCTCAAATTTGTGGTACTGTGGCACTGGGTTGGCTATGGACAACACTTTGATTCCTGCTGCTAGGTCATCCCTGGCCTGTATCCTTATGCACCAAAGCTGAAAATCAAAAGGCCTCTTTTGAAAATAATGGAGTTGGCCCCTGGGGCTTGCCCAAAGCACCCGGGCAGGCGCCAACACCCCTGTGATACTCCTGAAGTGGTGGAAATCGTTACAGTGGACCTCCGGGAGGACACGGAAATTGCTTTGAACCTCTGATATTTAACGGCACAGAAAAAGGGTAGCTGGGATTGGAATTTAGTACCGAATGGCTTTATTTGTATGGTTCGGAAGCGGGCCGTGGGGCTACGACAAGCCGTGACCCACATTTGGGTTGAACACTGTGTTGTTACAGTGTTCAGCCCAAATAATCAAAACCGAAAACCGTGATTATTTTTAGGAATAATCTAACAAAACTGAACCGTCCTCAAAAGCACTAATCGCTCAGCACTAGAAGCAAGGCGAGTGTTTGGGAAAATTATGCAGTTAATGTGTTATTGTGTAGCAGTCAGTGACTGTACATTCTAACAGCTAGCTAGCCTAAAACGCAGCTTTTCAGATACTCGTGTTGGGCTGAATCGTGATTTCTCGGTCATAATGACACATTGAAGATGTTATCTGGGGGTTTTAAACCTGCAGGTCGGTGCCACATCTAGAACGGTGACGCAAACGGCCTTTGTCAATCAGTTCAGGTATGAACAAATATGATACGATACCTTAAAAAGCGCCCCGTTCACAGGTTTGATGTTTTCCCTCTATGTTTTTGGAGGAGAGGTTGCAATTAACATTGGAGATGGCGAAACTTCACAATTGAAGAATGGCGTAATT